>NC_056743.1:1038227434-1038262502 GCF_019279795.1 Protopterus annectens | reverse complement strand
TGGCCTGCAGAACAAGGATAGCAGGGAGCCTCTCTCTGACAAACCCTTCCAGCATCCCTGAGATGTTGCCAGATTGTCCACCTTTGGAGGCAGTCGGGGGAAGATTGTCGCTGTACCCAAAAGCCTGGCTTTCCCTTACTCAAGACAAATGGGTACAGTCGATCATATCCGAGGGTTACAAAATTCCCTTTATCCAAATCCCAATTCAGCAAAAGGTATCCCTTCCAGACGTTCCACCCGGTCTAAGGAAACTAGCAGTACCAGAGATATCAAAACTGCTAGCAAAAAGAGCCATCCAGCCAGTCCCAGCAGACCAACTAGGATCCGGAATCTACTCAAGGTTCTTTTTGGTACCAAAAAAAACAGGGGACTGGAGACTAATATTAGATCTCAGCAAACTAAACAAGTTTGTAAAGAGAACAAGATTCCAGATGGTCACACTACAGTCCATTCTACCCTTTCTGGGCAAGGACAGTTGGATGTGCTCTGTGGACCTTCAGGATGCGTACTATCACATCAAAATTCACAGGCGCTCCAGAAGGTTTCTCCGCTTTCGGCTGGGGGCCAGTCACTACCAATTCAGAGCCCTGCCCTTTGGTCTCACTACAGCCCCTAGAGTGTTCGCCAAATGTATGGCAGCGGTTACGGCTCACCTGAGACGGCAAGGATTCCAGGTGTTTCCATATCTAGATGACTGGCTCCTCACTGCCACCACCAGGCATCAACTTCTCCAAGCCAGAGATTACACCATTCACATTTGCAGAGGGCTAGGAATCTCTATAAATTTCGAAAAGTCTGCCTTGTCGCCTTGTCAGTCTATTACCTTTATAGGCGTCAACTTGGACACCATACAACTTTCAGCAAAGTTAACAGATGAAAGGGTCTTAGATATTCAAAACCATGTCCATGTTCTTCTTCAGAGCGACAAAAATTCAGGCCAGGTATGTCCTGAAAGTATTGGGTCTTATGGCGGCTGCCATAACACTTCTTCCTCTTGCACGTTTTTACATGCGTCTTCTACAGTGGATGCTTTTCGCCCAGTGGTCCTTTCAGCAACTCCCTATGCACCACAAGATCATAATAACTCCAACTTGCAAAAGTCATCTGTCCTGGTGGATATTGTCCCCTCAAGTCCATTAAGGCAGACCCTTTGTTCCTCCCTCCCCAGTCGCCACGGTTACATTGGACGCCTCCCTGATTGGGTGGGGGGGCATTTTCAGGGCAGGATGGTCCATGGCACTTGGCAACCTTTCGAACGCCACCTGCACATAAATGTCCTGGAGATGAGAGCAGTGCTTTTAACGTTGCAAGCCCTCCACGACTCTCTTCCCCTGGGAACTATTGCAATCCAAATGGACGATATGTCCGTAGTGTGGTATATCAACAAGCAAGGCGGAACCAAGTCCTATCCCCTGTGTCGAGAGGCACGCAGACTTTGGCAATGGGCAATCTCCTCTCAGTGGTTTCTGATAGCAACGCATATCCCCGGGAAGTCCAACATCATAGCGGACAGGTTGAGCAGAGCTATACTCATGCCACATGAGTGGTCTCTCAAACAATCTGTGGCGGAAGAGATTTTTCAGAAGTGGGGCCTTCCTTGCTGCGATCTTTTTGCTACACCCCAAAACAGCAAATGCCCCGACTTCTTCACCCTCTTCCCCCTTCCAGGCCATCCCCTCAGAGACGCTCTAGTCCAAGATTAGCTTCGGGGACTTCTCTATGCCTTTCCACCCTTTCCGCTAATACCACAAGTAATTCAGAAAGCAACCGCCTTGAGAGCCAAGTTGATTCTCATTGCCCCTTATTGGCCTCGACAGATATGGTTTCCATTCCTACAGATTTATCTTTTGGTACAGCCTTGGCATCTGGACCCAGCTCCAGATCTGTTGACCCATCAGTCAGGGCAGCTGCACCAATCCCTACATTCTCTCAACCTCACTGCTTGGTTGCTTCACTTCCGTCCCTAGTCAGGCTTCCTATGATTTCTAATCCCATCCGGGATATCATAGTAGCTTCCCTTAAATCTTCCACCAGAAGGATTTACACTAGTAAATGGAAACGTTTCTCCTTCTGGGCAAAGGCAAGGAATATAGATCCCTTTACTGCCCCAATTCACTCGGTCTTGGACTTCCTAGCTGAAATTTTTCATTCAGGGTCTTCGTCCTCTACAGTAAAAGTTCAGTTGGCAGCCATATCGAATTTTCATATAGGCTTATCGGACCACAACATCATGTCCCATAAGCTTTGAAAAGCTTTCCTTAAAGGTGTATTTTTACTTAATCCTCCGATCAAAGACCCTCCACCTCAGTGGGATCTTAATTTAGTCTTAACATCCTTGATTCTTCCCCCCTTTGAACCTGCGGTCTCCTGTTCATTTAATTTTTTTTCCTGGAAGACACTCTTCCTAGTCGCCATTACTTCTGCTAGGAGAGTATCTGAGCTTCACACCCTCTGCATTCATCCTCCCTACTTAATCTTTCATAAAGACAGAGTTTCTCTAAGGACTAATCCATTCTTCTTACCCAAGGTGGCTTCGCAGACAAATTTAAATCAATCAGTTGATCTCCCAGTTTTTTTCCCAAACTATACTAATAGAGCGGAGCAAAAGCTACATTATCTAGATGTTCATCACCAGCTCTGATACTATTTGGATAGAACCAAACAAATAAGGAAGTCTGATCAACTGTTTTTATCATATGCAGAAATTAAGAAAGGCCTTCCTGTATCTAAGGTAACCCTATCTAGGTGGCTGTCTTCTGTGATTACGTGTATTTATCAACTCAGAGGTAGAGAATTGACTTCTAAGCCAAAAGCCCATTCAACTAGAGCACTACCTACATCTACAGCTTTTCAAGCTAGACTACCAATAGACACTATCTGTGCGGCAGCCACATGGGCCTCTCCTCATACCTTTGTTTCGCATTACAAATTGGACATGGCCTCCAGGGACAGAGCAGAATTTGGTTCCACCGTTCTCAAGAGTCTGTTCCAATGAGCCACCCAGGATGAAGGTGCTAGGGATGCGGTCCCATCCAGCAAGAATGAAGGCGAGATTGACAACTTAACATTGAGAAGCTATGTACCTACCATAATGTTCCATGTTAGTTGTCTTCTCTTGCCTTCTTTCTTGCGTCCCACCCACCATTCCCCTAGCCTGGACAGACCGAGAAGATCTTCCCTTCTTTGAGGGGTTCTTCTATTCCCTTGTTTCACCATCTAGGTGTCCTAGGATAGCTATAGCATAGATAACGATCTTTGGGGGGTTTTATCCTTCTTCCTCCTCTTTTCCAGTTGGAGCATTTTTTTGGCCTATGCTGGGTTTTTAGCTTCCAAACGAGATCTGGGGAGTTATCGCCTCATCATGGGATATAGGGTTGCCTTGAGCCGGTAAAATTAGCTCTCGAGCTTTAGTAAGTGGCCGAGTCGGAGCCAAGGATCGGCTCCGAACCCATCCAGCAAGAAAGAAGGCGAGAGAAGACAACTAACATGGAACGTTATGGTAGGTACATAACTTCTCATTAGACGTGATTGCTAAGCAGGTAGCTCAGCTAATTGGATTTGCACACTGTTAAGCAGTGCTTAACAATTACCCTTTTAAGCACTATTCAACTCAGCTTAATGGATTTGTACACTGCTTAGTGGAGCTTAACATGTTCAAAATGCTCCACTGATGGCAAAGGGTGGGAATATTGCCTTATATAAACCATACAGGTGGGACTGCAGACAGAATCTGTTATAGCTCATCTGTGCAGGCACTATGGCTAGTGTAGGTGAAGGAGTGTGTTTTCGGGTGCAGCGCTGGAGCATTTAGGAGTCCAGGGTCATGGCTGGACTCCTTGTAGAAAACCATGATGAGAGACTGCTGCAGGGCCAGTACCATGGCTCACAATACAAAGTGGAGGCCTGGGACTGGCTAACACATGATCTCATCTGTGCTACTGTTATCCCCCGGACTGATGAGCAGGCACAGCACCACTATGCTGACCTAAAGTGGAGGAAGGGGGTGCTCTTGGCCCAGTGGATCCAAGATGCACAGGCATGGAATGCTCCAGTAGTGAGTAAGTATAACTATCAAGTAGTTTGTAGCAAATAGCCTGAAAATGTGATAGACAGGTATGCATAATGTTTGTTTTCCTCCTCTATAGCTGCAGCAGAGAGGGCTGTGAACTTAGAAGCTCAGGCCAACAGACTGCTGAGGCTATGCTGATAGGCTGGTGAGTACAAATCTGTTTTTCAGTATATTGTTCAAATACCTAAGAATGAGTACATTGCTTATTGCTAGTAGGTATACTGTTACTGTGTGAACTAAATAAATAAAACAGTTTGACTGACTAATATTGATATGTAACAAAGATTCCTACAAAAACTGTTGTGTTTATTCTGTTCTTTTGTTGTAGATATATAGAATGTATACAGGTTCTTCACAGCAAATATGGCTCTGATAGCATACATTAACTGAGGTTCTTCAGTGAACAAGCTGTTAAAAAAACTGTAGATGGTGGAGCTGTAAAACAAGATATAACTGAAATGTGAAATGTATACTGCACTAAGCTCTGAACCCTGAATAGTAATGTGTAACATTTCAAAGTGTGTTCCATCCAGCATTGCCTTGTGTTAACCTTTGCGTTCCAGATTGTAGTAATCCAAAGGATTAATGCACAGTACAATAACCATCTGTCATGCGTGCATCACAGGATTACAAGTTCAGACCGTCTAATCAAGAGACTGTAAGTAGAAACCAGTGAAACAATAAACAACAGTTCCCCAGAAGCTCAGTATGATGAAATATAGCTTAGTTGTTAATTTTGCATACCCAGACATGGTTCAAATCCAGGGAATGGTACTAAGATGTGGGCATATCTACACACAAAGAATCACGAATAAATATAAAAACAGTCAGATAGTGTTAACAGATATTTTCTCCACAGGTTTTACAGGTAAGGAAATGTTGGTAGTAGCTGTACGAAGGGTATACTAATAAACTGTGTACAAGTGTTCAACTGTCCCACCACATGCCTGCAAATGACAGCAGGGTGGGTACATACAACATGCACACTTCCTGATATATGTCTCTCAAGTGTCACACTGTCATGGCTAGTGGTCATTGCTGCCAAAAACCCTGGACACAAATAGGAATCCAGTTGAAGTATGCCAGTAGCATACTCACATAACAGCAGTTCAGGGTACCCCTCATGTGCCAGATATGTAACCCTGACATGTACGAGTCTCCTCTAGGCATTTACCCAAAGTTGTCACAGTTTGCCCCATACCATTCCAGGCTGACAGTTTAATAGGTATGTTTGTGCTACAGAAGTTATGGGCCATAGGCAGACGTAAAGTGAGGGAAGACCCATAGAGTATTGTGCAGTACTGTTGTGGACAATAGAAGCATAAACAGTTGTTAATGGACTTTTTGTCTCTGCCTTCACCCCTCATCTGGATCAATACTAAAATTCATATACTATGGGTATGTTTTATTCCAAACCAAATGTTGTGACTTGTATTCTATTATTGTTCATATATTTGATTGGTTGCATGTTAACATACCTTGTTCAAATACCATTGTCGGTTGCCTGGTGCTGTCGATGTTACTGGTATGCTGTTATGATGCATACTATTGTTCCATTTATGCATGTGTTTGTTTTGCTATGGAACTGTTTCAAATCTGTTTTATGGGGTTAATTGGAACACCCATGCATGCTGTTATAACTAATCTTGAAATGTGTTGTTCATGACTAACCAACATATTCTTTAAAACCTCAACACCAGAGCACATTTGGGAAGGCACATCCCGGTGGATCTGCCTGTCCCGCCTTATCTTCTGGGCCCCAGCATGTCTGGGACCCAACCCAGGACTTCTTTATCTGCTGGTCCTGCACCACCTTCAGGTGGAACTGTCTCAGGGGATGGGGCCTCGGAGTGGAAGTAGACAGGAGCCTGTCACCACAGTCAGTTCTGGGGTTTGGTGTACAGCGCCATCCAAGCAGAGTTGGGTGGGCAGCTACGCCAGATTGAGGACCAGCTGGCACACCTAAAGGGGCTGGCCTCCTCTCCTTTCCAGCCCACAGCACAGCCACCTTTGGGGCCGTGAAGGAGTAGTGGTTACTGCCCATGCGTGAGGATGTCAGTCCCACTGTATCCATTTGGGGGCTCATGGGCTTTGGATTTCCCAACCACCCTACCCGTTAGAGGTGCTTACCCCCTCATGTGTCACATACCACCCCTGTCTGCTGTCTTGTCTGTCTTGTCTGTCTGCAAATGCAACCTATCCTACCCAACCTGCCTCCCCAAGCATACCTGCAGTACCTACAGCCCTTCCCCAACATCCCATTCTCACCGTAAAAAAAGGGCATCTGTTCCATGAAAAAAAACATTGCCCCATACATTCCTCTACATTTTGCCCCCATGTACAGTGAAACCTAGCTACACAAAGACAGATTGTGACTACACAAACCTAACCATTTGCATTGTTGTGAGTGAACTTCTGAGCACTATAACAGGTATGTCAGTCATGTAAGCATGTAATGGAATGCAGAAGGAGGGATGCAATGATTTCAAATGGGATATTAAACACTAGGCCGCAACAAGACCTGCTGGCCTCTTATGGCCATTTCTGCTTGCCCTGCCTGCACTGCCTGCATTGGTACGGAGCACATCTCTGGCCCCTGAGTCACCACAGCAAAGGTCAGCTCATGTATAACTACTAATGGAGTCTCTGTTGTCCAATACTGAGTGTGTCACTGGTAGGCCAGCTACCTGGGATGTTGCAATAAGTCATATGTCACCTGTGAATGCTACTCTGATACATATGCTTGTCTTACAAATGTAAGAGATGTACATAGGGTATGTGCATACTACATGACAGGTGCAGATGTGTGTGTTGAACTGTATGTGATATACTGAGCCCATGCCTGTCAACCGTCCAGAGTTTTGCAGACTGACCATGTGTCTGCCTCACATTTGTAGTCAGTACCTCAGACAGTTGTATATTGTCTGGTATATCACTGGCAACCCAGTAAAGACTGAAGTTAAAACAAATTAGCATGCATTTCATTGTCAGATGTCATATCCTGATCCATGCCACCTGAACATGAACGCACAAGATGGGTTGCAAACTGGCTAAGTGACAGAACCCACAGGGTCAGAGTTGCTGGAGCCATGTCAGACTCAAAGTCTGTCACAAGTGGTGTCCCACAGGGCTCAGTCCTGGGTCCACTCTTGTTCAGCATCTACTTTTCTGAAGTACAAGCAAACACATGAGGGTTATGGCTGACAAAGTTTGCAGATGACTGCAAACTGGGTGCCATAGTCGAAAACACATCTGACACAGATATCCTTCAGAAGGGCCTCACAGAAACAGATAACTGGTGCCAGAGCCATGGCCTAAAGTTAAACGCCAAGAAATGCATAGTCATACCCTTCGGGAAAAACAAGGTTACCCCTAGCTACCATATAGGTGGCAATCCACTGAGCACAGAAGAAGTCATCAGGGATCTGGGGACCCAGGTTGACAGTAGCCTTTCATTTGACACTCATGTTGCTAAAGTAGTTAGGAAAACCTTCTACATTGCCCACCTGATCATGAAGGGATTCACATCTAGATCAAGGGAGGTCATCGTCCCCTGTACTCATCACTCATTAGACCTATGATTGAGTACAATGCCCCATTCGGAATGTATCTGACCCGACACCTGCAGCAGCTGGAAAGGCCCCAAAAGTTCCTCACCAAAAGGATAAAGGGTCTCAAAATATGTCTTATGCTGCCCGACTGAAAGAACTCCAGCTCTATTCAGTCTCATACCGCTTGCTCAGAGGTGACCTGTGCCTGACATATAAGGCCATGTCAAACCCAGATTTGATGAATATGCTTCACCTCAAAAATCTAGATCCCTCAGAACCACAAGGGCGGGAGACTTAAACCTTGACACGGTTATTAATAGAACGTGCTGGAGGGACAGATTCATCACCCAGAGACTCCCTATGCTGTGGAACAAAATCCCAGTACATGTGAGGCAGAGCACCTCGCTGGCCTTGTTCAAGAGGAATCTTGACCAATGGATGGGAGATCGCAGATATACCCCAGGGATTACTTCAGTGTCACTGCTTGACAGAGGCACAGCAAAATAATAGGCATAGTTTTATTCAAACTAAAGGGGTGGCAAAAGCCACATAACTATGGGCTAGGCTTATAAATGCCCTTGGGCAGATAGCCTAGTATGAACCTATGAACCTATGAACCTATGAGTACACCTGTGAATGTGACACCGTCTTTGTTGGCAAATAAGTGTGTTTCAATTAGATTCATAAAGTGACACTATTTACTGGCTTTTGCCCACCACTGATGTGTGCCTTTGTGCAGATGTCTTGATCTAACAGGATCTAGGTGTCATACCATGACACCCATGTCAATGCAAGTGTACCTTGTCCTGTAGGATACTGACATTTGTACAGTCACTGACACCTGCTTTCTAGCTGTGGAGAGTACACCAACCTTGCCAGGTCACTCATCATATCATATGTTTAGACCCCAAATGGAGGCCTGCAAAGCCACAGGAGGTGGAATGTTGAACATTAGTATTCACATACACACCTCCAGGCTGGCCAAACAGGATGTCACACAGGTGACATCCCAAGTGCAGTTAGCTGACAAAACACATGCTCAAATCATAGCTAGCTACAGGCCTCCAACCATGACTACAGACACCCACCACACCTATTGGGACCTGCTGGAATTTTTCAAGATTCAGTTGTCTACCCTGCTCCTGGGTGACTTCAAATACCTAACCATAGTCTGCCTAACCTATGCCACCTGAACATGAATGCACATAGATTCCTCGGCTTTGTCAATGGCAATGCAGTGGATCAGCCAGTCAACACTCCTACGGCAGGTGGGAATCTCATGTACCTGGTCCTAACCAACATGAGTAGCCACTGTAGCGCTCCTACAGTGCCATCCCCCTTGGTAATATCTGATCACATAGCCATCACTGTTCAGGTCACTATTTCTCCTGACCCCCACCCACCCCTTTACTGTGTAAAACAGAATGAACTGTACACAAATGACTATAAATCTCCTCAGAGCAGGTAGAAGTAGCTGTACAGCCAATGTCCCATTTGTTGGCACTAGCAGCAGTGTCCAGGTCCACACCACAATACTATGTGAGCACCCACATAGCTGTATGGGCACAACAGTACCTGATGGGACAACATCATATCCCTCAAGGTAGAGTAAATGTCTGTGATGGACAGCAGCAATACACAAATACCATAATAGGTAAAAACAATTGCTGGACGGGCCAAGAAGGAACAGGTGCCTCATTAGAAGCAATGTCACCTTTGTCTGTAGAAACAAATAAGGACACAGATTATGTACCCTACAGCTGTCTTTGAGTGCAAATCGGATACATCCACCAAGGCAAATCACTTAGGCCTTCCACACATGTATCTGCAATCCCAGAGGCGACACACAAATCTACTCTGTAGTGGTGGTCAATAACACCATATGCACATATGGCATAGATATAGGGCAACCGGCCGCAGACAGGTGAAGTGTAAACACAACTCCCCTGTCCCCCCAGTGGTACACATGTGCATTTACAGCACCTGCCCCCTCCACTCATCAGGAAGCAGGTCCAAATACCCTCTCAAAGGCAACACACAGAGATCTCCATAGGCATGATACCATCTCTGGTTGCATCCCACATAAACGCAGGCATGGGCTCTCAGATCCATTCCACACTGTAGTCAACCACAGCATGAGCACCTGTGTCATCCCATCTGCAGAGAGGACAGCCACTGTCATCCCTATACACAAAGGTGGATCAGTCCATCAACCCAGCCAATATGATGCACATTAGCCTAACTAGCCTGTTCTGCAAGGACATGAGAGACAGTATTAAGTACATTATGAACAGGGACATCAGCAACTTCAAAATGCCTGGGCCCACACACCATGGTATTGTCAAAGGGAAATCAGACCTGTGAAACCTGATTGACCTCTCTGCAGTGGTCAACAAACAGAGGGATGAGGGGGAGATGGTGAACAATGCCTACCTTCACCTAGCCCAATTATCTCATACTAATCCCCAGTTGGACAGGATACTTAAGCTTACACAGCTAGGCATCAACCTGTGGGTTACCAGATGGGTAGCTAACTGGCCCAAAGATAATAGCCACTCAGTCAAAATAGCAGAACCCACCTCTAGTAGTAGATTCATCCACAATGGTGTACCCCAAGGATCAGTCTGGGGCCTCTACTGTTTGAGATATATGTCTCTGAGGTACAGGACAATAGCAGTGATCTGTGGCTGACCAGGTGTACAGATGCCTTTAAGCTGTCCACTGTCTTACATCCCCCTACTGATGTGGCCATCCCCCAAGAGGCACTCACCCAGTTACTGACTGGTACAAAAAGTATTACTGCAAATGGAATGCTGGAAGAGCCATCACTCCCTCTGATGTAGCAGATGTCATCTACACTAAGTATGACAGCAATAATGTGCTGAGCATGCAATCAGGTGTGAGGCAACTTGTGCACTGAGCTGGGTAGCAACCTGACAGTTTCCCACCATGTAGGCACCATTGTACAGAAGGCTGTCTACATGGCCTACCTCACAAATATGGGTATGTCATAGGTAGGCCATAGGTAGTTGTAAAGTGAGGTCAGACCTCTAGAGTATTGAGCAGAACTGTTGTAAAAATAGAGGCCTATGCAGTTGTTAATGGACTTTTCTTCTCTCCTCCCACCCCTCATCTGCATCATTAATTATTATTCATATACTACAGGTATGTTTTTACCAAACCTAATGTTGAGACATGTGTTACATTATTGTTCATATAATTAATTGGTTGCATGTTAACATACCTTGTTCAAATACGATTGTTGGTGGCTTGTTGCCATCACTGTTACTGGCATGCTGTTACAATGCTTACTGTTGTTCCAGTTATGCATGTGTTCTGTTTGCTATGCAATTGTTTCACTTCTGTTGTTCACACCTGTTGTTTTGAGTTAATTGAACACCTATGGATGCCTTTAAATCTAATATTGAAATGTTTTGTTCATGACTAACTAATATATTTTGGAAAACCTCAACACCATAGCATGTTTGGGAAGGCCCTACCCTGGGACGTTATCTCCTGCTGTCCCTGCACCACCTGGGTGTGTGTGTGTGGAGATGAGCCTGTCATCTGGCATCAGTTCTGTGGTATGGTGCGCAGTGTCATCTACTCTGAGTTGGGTGGCCAGCTGCACCAGATGGAGGGTCGCCTGGTGCACCTTGAGTAGCAGGCTGCCCCTCCTGTCCAGCCCCCAGCACAGCCACTGTTGGGGCCGTGAAGATGCAGTCATGACTGCCTGCAGGTGAGAATGTCAGTCCCACCATATCCATATGGTTGCTTATGGGCCTCATATTCCCAAACACCCTCCACGTCCAAGGTGTTTACCCCCCAAATGTGTCATACACTGCCCCTGTCTGCTGTCCTGTCTGTCTTGTCTGTTTCCCTACTTAACCTACCTCTCCAGACATACCTACAATCCTTCCCCAACATCCCACTCTCACCTTAAAAAAAAAAAAAAAAAGGACATCTGCCCCAAACAAAAATATAGTCCCATACATAGCTGTCCATTTCACACACATGTCCACTGGACACATGTAATCCAGTCCAATTGGTTTGATAACACACTTCTGTTGTCATCACCCCTCTCTCTGGGGTTTGAGTGTCCAAGTTCACCTCCAAATTCCGTACAAATGCACAGCTGTTGCTGTATAAGAAATGGACAGCTATGGACCTTCCCTACACCCATCCTGCACATCCCTAGCTACGTTTCATATTATTTTTCCCTCTGCATGCCCCTTTTTCACCACTCTCCTATCACCCCTTTTTCTTATCTTTTAAAGAAATTAGCATGGGTGTAAGTGGGAGTAAGTGGGAGTAAGCGGGTTTGCACGATGCTAAGTGAAGCCAAAATGGATTAAACATCTCTACGCCTAACCATATCTTGGCATCACTTAGGGTCATGCAAACCCACTTAAAGCTGCTTAAAACTGCTTTAATCACTCTTTCTCCATCAGCCACTGTTCTGCCTAGCAACAAAATAAACATCCCTGCCAAGTCTCAAAACCAGGACCCTGTATACTTTAATCAGAGCAATGAGCCACTATGCCATCTGAGCTGCTGGAGTTTGTGATGCTTTTTCAAACATATCATGCAGTAGAGTCATTCAACAGTAGGGAAAAAGCTCTGTGGAATCACTCAGGTTTTGTATATATACATATACAGATATATATGTATGAAGATACATATATATATGAAAAATACCTCATAACTATACCTCTCAACCTCTTAGTGCAAAACATCAGGGTAACGGCTGTCAAAATGGGGGGACAATGGGCCAAACGTAGGGACATATGTTAAATATTGCCATTGGAAATGTACAGTTGCAGGAGTAAGAGGGTTTCTTTCAGCATACATTTTCTGAAGGATATGAGGTCTGACACTGAAATGTATTTCATCATTTACTGACAGGAATCCTCAGATCATCACAGTGATTTACCAGAGAAATATGAATAATTTGTGGAGCACACCGAAAATATGAGCAATAAACCTTGACATTCTGAAACAATCCAGCCAGTTGACAGGTATGCTCAGAACCCCTTAGTGCAATGAATTTGGACCAAGCCTAACAAAGTGGGGTGAGAAAGCCAGGAACATATCTGAAATACTTGAGTAGATAAGCTGAGACAGTTGCTGCAGTAACACTGCCTGTTCTAATATTTATTGACTGAAATAACACAAGTCCAAGACTCAGTAGCTTCTCCTTAGTTAGTGACTTAAATCCTCACATCATCCCATTGATTTGTTACAAATACACAACACTTATGGGGGTCAGTACAAAGAAATGAGCCAGACAACCAGACATCTATGAATATCTGCACATAACATGACATTAGGGAAACCACTCTGAGCTCCTAAGCATGTCACCAAACACCATCCACACTACAGTCAGACTGACACAACACTACCCCAAATCCGCTATAGGGAATTACACATGCATTTGCAAATATATCAGGCACTACAGGGATGTAACAGTAGCAGAAAATAGACACTGGTGTGAAAGTGCATACCTACAACCAATTTCACCTCAGTCATAGTGACATACCAGGAAGTCAAATGAACACTAAAGTATAACGAATGTGTGAACAAAAATATCATGTTTGCCACTTGCACACTACCGCTACATATACTGGCCCAATTCACAGTGTAGTAGCAATCCCGAGGTTTTACTAGACATGTCACAGTCATATACACTTGATAGACCACTAGAAACCTGGAACAGCATGCACAGTCAGATAGAAAAGGGGCCATGACACTTACATCTACCTCCACCCTACACAGCCCAACTAACATTTACACACTACACTGCTACACAATCCTGACAGGCTGTTAACAATCGCCAGACATACACAGACCTCTCAAATGTACAGATTCCTACAGAATATATGGCCTCTACCCCATAATATGTCTGGCATTCTGCTACATCACTGGAATGATATCAGGAATGAAGGCACTAAATAATGATATACCATACCTATCAACAACTTACTGCATGACATCTGGACAAAGCCTGACATAATTGGGCAACAGATGCCAACAAACAGGGGCATATTTGACATATTGCTGTTAGAAACTGAGAAAGTTTCTGGTGTTACAGGGTTTGTTATAACATATCTTTTCTGTGTGATATGAGGCCAAGAACACAAATGGATGTTAGCATTTACTGACTGCAATCCCCAGAGTATGCTACTGATTTGCCAAGGACAAAAAATGTCTGAGGAAACGACCAAACATAGGAGTCAAACCTCTGGTCATTCTGCGGATAGCCCTACAGCTGAGAGTTATGTCAACCACATAACACTGTCAGACTTAATATCACACAGTAAATCCATGTCCTCACAAACCATGTTAAACTAACATTAATTTAATCCAACTGTATAACAGCAATACTCACATTCTGTCCCTAGGTCTAGAACCTTCTCCCTCATTTTGCTGGGCTGTTTCCACATTTGTTGTAAGAGGTATTTCCAACTTTCCTCTGTAATGCTGTTGTTCACACACCTCCATGATGTTCTCCTCACATGCAAGGAAAAGGCCCACCCCACATGTAGTACTCAATAGGACTGTGTTGCCATGCCATTGGCTATAGGAATAACAACAGAGCTGTTCTGCATGCAATTAGTAAGTGGGGGCACCAATTGGGGCACAGGCCATCAGCTGCTCATGAGCATTACCTACAAAAGGCAAGCTGCTGCCTATGCAAAACAGATGTATATCCAACATCTCTGAGAGAGACAGACAGACAGACAAACACAAACAGAAATCAGAAGCAAACCAAACTATACTTGGAAATAAAAAAATATGTCAATCAAGTAAGCATGTAATGGAATGCAGTACGGGATATGTAATAATGGGAAAAAGGAAGTTTAACAGATATGTCTCAACAAGACTTGGTCTACTGATATATTGCTGATCAGCACCTATGGCCATAGCACCTTGGTCTGTCTGCAGTGACATAGATCACAGCTCATGCCTCTGAGTCACCCCAGGAAAGGATGGCTCACATATGACTACTACTGGAGTGTCTGTTGAACAATACTGACTGTGACACTGCTAGGCCAGCTAGTGGGATGTCATAAATATCCATATGTTACTTGTGAATACAACTATGATACACGTTTCTCTCACAAATCTAAGAGACCTATACAAGGTATGTGCATAATAAACTACTGTTGCAGACGTGTGTGTGAACTGCATGTGATATACTGAGCTCATACTATTCAACTGTCCAGTGTTATGCACACTGACCATATGCATGACTCATATTTGTAGCCATTTACTCATAGAGTTGTGTTATGTCTGGTAAATCATTGGCAAATCTGTGAAGACTGACATTAGAACATAATAGCATACATATGAGTGTCAGACATCCTCCAGGGTATTTCTGTGAATACAAAGCCTACTGTGCTAGCCACTGATTTAAGTGTGTTACAGCATTATTTATGAAGTGTCATTAATTTTGGGCCATTGCCCCCCCCCCCCCATTTATGTGTGTTGTCTTCCAGATGTCCTGCTCTAACAGGTTGAGAGGTATGACTGAGCAGCAAGAGTGTAAATACAGTGTGTCATACTGACAGAACAGAAATGTATATTAGGTATTACCTGTGCACATGTATGCATGAGTAGGTGTTGCTGGAAGCCTCAAAACAACAGACATGAGATGTAAAATGTCAGGTAAATAAGCTGTACATGTTGTATACATTTGTAATCTTAGTTTGTGTGCATCCAACAGACATAAATTTCTACAGCTATTTGTTGTTGCATTGCCCTGACACAGACATGGGTACTAGAATAAGCATGATTATCAGGTTGAAAATGGAGAGTTGTCCAACTGTGTTATGACATTGTGTCCATGCACACTGCAAACATCTATATGAGGACCTACATAGCTGTATGGACTTAGCAATACCTGGCTCGTAAAACATGCCTCCACCAAGTTAGAGTAATCCCTTTTGCTGGACAGCAGCAATGCACATACCACATAATCCGTTACTATACTGGGTGTACAGGGCCAAGTAGGAGCAGGCACCAACTTGGAAACAAATCAACCTGTGTCTGAACAGCATATGGGGTCACAGGTGAATTACTGTAAGGCTAACTATAAGTACATATTGGACACATCCACCAAGGCCAATCACAAGGCCGTCTTCACACATCTTTTCAATCTCAGAGGCAACAACCCAACCTACCCTGTACTGGTGGTCAATCACACCACATACACACACACACACAGCATAGCTATAGCCAACCTGCTGCAGACAGGTTAAGGGAAAACATCACTTTCCCATCCCACCATCAGTACAGGTGGATATGCACAGCTCCCGCACCCCTCCTCTCATCATCAGGGAGCAAGTCCATAATGCCTAATCAAAGGCAACAAATGTAAGTCTCCATGGTAGCTGATAACATCCCTGTCTGCATCCTACATGAACACAGGCATATGCCCCCAGTTCCATTACACACTGTATGCAAGCAAAGCCTGAGCACTGTTGACATCCCATCTGCAAGGAAGACGGACAGTCATCCCTCTACACAAAGGTGAATGATGAATGGTGGATTATGCAATTTACTGGCCCTCATTGGGGGGAACATGACACATCAGAACCAGGAGTGCAATGCAAGCTCATACTGTGCTGATAGATGACAGGAGTATGATGTGGTCATAAGTGGTGGCTAATGCTACTCAATGTTGATGTGCAGGTTATGTAAATAATACTGATCAATGTATGAGGTCCTATGATGTGTTTCCCTGTTTATGTCTTCCAGGTGACAGGCAGCCAGTGTACACTAAAGATGAAACTACGACCATCACTGAGATGATACTCAATCACCATGGGGTGATGTTTGGCCATGACCAACAGAATCTGCGGGAGAGGACTGCCATATGGGATGAGCTTGTCTACAGACTAAACAACTTAGGCCACCATGGACGCACATACGATCAGGTCAGGCATCGGGCGACTGACCTGATATGCCATGCCGAGCAAGGGGGTTGCTGCCGTGGCCAGGGACCATTCCACCACAGGTGGGGGTCCTGCTATGCAGGCCCCACTTACACCAATGGAGGAACTCCTTGCCAACCTTGGGGCAGCCACCACATGCCAGCAAAGCCAACACACACAAGTCATGGAGGTGGGTGGCACCCAGACAACAAGTGAGGAGCATCCAGGTAAGACCCAGTGCATATCAGTTTAATAATGTAGCAGTCATAATAGCTTCTGTAGAGTATCTAGATGCATATGCCAGGTCAAATTTCATTTGTGGGTGGGGTTTCATAATCCACACAAGTGCACATCTCTGGTGAAGGACAGCAAATTGTGTAGTATTAGAACTTGTACTGTACATGTGCAGAAAAGTAGCATTCATCCTCTACCAATGCCACATGTGAGTCTGCTGAAAATACCTCTCCCCCACTACTACATAGGTACCTCTGATCTGGATGTGGGACAGCAGCCTGAAGCCAGTGGGTATGATATTGTCCTGTTGTGGCTAACCAATACCACAGGCATGTTTAGGACATGCATTTTACCATGCACACAACTGTTACTCTTAGCCATATTGTTAAATGTTCATGTTCACATGTGGTGGAGTTAACTGCATTGCATCAGAGTGTTCATCACAGGGGCCTATTTGCACCTATTTACATGAGGTGTAACATATCTGCAGCATACCTCACAACCTGTCAACGCATGAAATGTGGACAAAGATTGACAAAATGTGGGGACAAAGTGACAAAACTAGGGACATATTTGAAAAGTAGTTTTATACAGCGCATATAAAAACTGTACACACCCCTGTTAAAATGCCAGGTATTTCTGCCATACAAACATGAAACCACAATAAGACATCTCACAACTCTTTCCACCTTTAATGTGACCTATAACCAGTACAATTCAATTGATAACCGAACTTCATTCTCTTACACAAAAAGCTTTCAGCACTGTAGAACAATGGTTCTCTAACCGTTGTCTTCTCCTTAACCCGAAAAAAAAAAAACTTTTGCTCTTTACACCTACCCAAATGTCTACCTCTCTACACTTCACTCTTACATCCAATAATGGCACCCTTATTTCTCCTGACCCCACCACCAAACTCCTAGGAATTACAATTGATAATCACCTAAACTATGACACCCATATAAATACTACAATAAAATCAATTAACAGAAAACTAGGATCCCTTTATAGAATCAAACCTTTCCTTACACCAGAAGCCAGGACCGCAATAGCTAAAACCCACTTAATCTCTACCCTATTCTATGCTTCTCCCATATATACTAACCTTTCTAAAAATAATCTCAACAAACTAGCCATATCATATAACAATATTGCCTGATTTGCTACAAATTCACCTTTCAGGACTCATCACTGTCTGAATCTAAAACAACTGGGCTGGCTTGAACTCCTTAACCAGCTACGATTTAACCAACTTACAACAGCCCATAAAGCCCTATACCAACCCAGCAACACTCCAATTCTTTCTGCCCTCATCATACCATATAATAGCCTGAAGAATCTACGCTCCTCAAACAAAATGTGGATTCATACTACCTTATCAAAAAACCTAGCAGGTGACTCCTTGTTCTCTAACTCTGTTGGTAAAGTATGGAATCAACTACCACATGATCTTACTTCTCAGACCTCTCTCCCACAATTCAAAACTAATCTAAAATTTTTTCTCACCAACCACTGGTTATGCTCTTGTACCAACCCTGCCTAACTGTTATCCTTCACTGACTGTTACACTCTATAACCACTATATTCCTACCTATAAACCTCTATATTCTACACTCTATAAATTAACCTTTTTTTTTACTTAAATACTAATGCTTATGAGTCTTGAGTACTATTTTCCATATTTAACTAATTCAATTTTACAATTTTTTTTTTATGTAAACTTTAACTGAATGTTGTAATATTGTATGTTGATGCCTTTTGTAGACTTATATTATTTTTTATTTTTTGTACTTTTTTGTTTCTGGTGCTTTTCTCCCCAGGCCTCTACTGAAAATGGACATGTATCCAGTTGGACTAGCCCGGTCAACAAATGTAAAATAAATAAATAAACAAACAAACCTGTTAGGGGAACAGGTATGAAAAATAAAACACATACAAAAAGCTAGATACATAAGCGTGCACCGCCTGAAGCTAATACTTTGTTGAAGCAACTTCTGATGTAATTACAGCATTACATCTTTTGGGTACACACCTGCCATCAATTACAGAGACTCTTTGATTAACAGCGAATAACAGTCAGCTATCCTAGTAGTCTTTTCCAGACATTAATTCAGTTGCCTGCTACAGAAACAGCCATTGTTCACAGAAAGCTTACAAAGTTTCAAAGGGATCTCATTGTAGAAAGGTATCAACCTGGAGAAGGGTACAAAAACATTTCCACAGCATTGCATATACCATGGAACACAATGAAGACAGCCATCAAAAGGTTGAGAAGATATATGGGACAACAGTGACACTGCGAAGAAGTGGACATCCCTCCATATTTGATGAGAAGATAAAACTAAAACTGGTCAGGGAGGCTGCCAGGATACCTACAGAAACACTAAAGGAGTTACAGGAATATCTGGCAAGTACTGGTGGTGTACTACATGTGACAAAAATCCCCCGTAGTCTCCATATGTCTTGCTTGTGGGGTAGGGTTGGAAGATGGAACATTTTCTTGCACTTAACAACATCCAGGCCTTGCTAAATTCTGAAAAAACAATACATCAAGTCTCCCAAAAGCATGTGGGAAAATGTGTTATGGTTTAATGAGACCAAGGTTGAACTTTTTTGGCCACAATTCCAAAAAGTTTGTTTGGTGCAACCACAACACTGCACATCACCAAAAGAACACCATCCCCACTATGAAGCAGGGTGATGGTAGTGTCCTGCTTTGGGGTTGCTGTTCATAAGCTGGAACTGGGGCTTTAGCCAAATTGGAGGGGATTATGAATAGTTCCAAAAAACAGTGCTTTTTGGGCCACATTCTTCAGGTGTCTGCTAGATAGCTGTAGATGGAGAGGAATTCCACCTTTTCACACAACAATGGCCCAGACCATACATCCAAATCAACAAAAAAAGGCTTCACCAGAAGATATTCAATGTTCTGGACTGGCCCATTCAGAGCCCACACCTACATCCAATAGGAAATTTGTGGGGTGACCAGAAGAGGGCTGTGCACAAGAGATGCCCTCACAATCTGACAGAGTTGGTGGGCTTTTGAAAGGGAGAGTGTGCTAATCTTGCCAAGTCAAGATGTCCCATGCTGATAGATACCTTCCCAAGCAGACTGAATGCTGTAATTAAATCAAAAGGTGCTTTAACAAAGTATTAATTTAGGCCTGTGCACACTCATGCAGCCAGCCTGTTGTGCATGTTTCATTTACTATATGTTACCCCTAACCGATGTGCATGTTCTTCAATTGGATTGCACAAGTTATAGGTTACATTAAAGGTGGGAAATGTTATGACATGATTTCTGTGGTCTCATGTTATATATCACAAAAAACTGGCATGTTAGCATGGGTGTGTACACTTATTATATCCACTGTAAGCTTAGAAAGTTGTTAGAGTAACCGGCTTTGTTTTCACATACATTTACTGAAGGTTATGAAGTCTGCAACTCAAATTATGTCATTAATTAGTGGCGCCAATCCACAGATCATTCCAGTAATGTATCAGACAAAAACAGGATTTATGAGGGACAGCCCAAAAATATGAGCCACAAATCTAGACATTCAGAGATACTCTGTATAGTTGAGAGGTATGTACTGTAGGACTTGCCACTGTGCTATACAGGTGAACAGAAATAATGTGTACATGGGTGCAGTGTGTGCTAGGTGAAGGGCCATCACCTAATAACACTACTCACATATCCCAGAGGTATATATTATTAGTAACATTAAGTGGAAAGAGGTGCACTGCATGATGTTGAGGGCCTGTCCAGAGTGTGTATGTTGCGGTCTGACTGTGTGTTGTGAATGTCACCAGATGGCTGTTGTAAGATCTGTGTAATGCCTTTGTGCCACCTCACCTGTATGTGTGTGTGTGTGTGTGTGTGTGTGTGTGTGTGTGTGTGTGTGTGTGTGTGTGTGTGTGTGTGTGCACGTGTGTGTGTGTATACCAGCAAATCTTATAGTGCAGGTATTAATTTACATATGGTATCTTCCCTTCCCAGGTGGACATGGTGGCCATGGTCCCTCCTTCTCAGGATCTGATGTCAGTGTCTCTGCAGACTCTGACTATGATGGTGGTCCCCGTGAGGCACAGGTGGGGTTGTCAGTGGCTGAATCTGTGCCATTGGCTGGCATCCCGCAGTCATTCACAATGTCCCCGCACACAGTCACAATGTCCACACATACCCACCCCCAGCAGCCACAGATAATGGACAGTTGGCAGGTGGTGGCATGGAACAAGCTAGTGTGGTGACTATGGCGAGTGTGGGTGTAAACATTAGCTATAGCCTGAGTGCAGGTGAGGTCTCATTCAGGCAGGTGGACAGGGGTGCTTGAAAGAGGACTGCTGCCCATTGAGCCGCAGTCACAAGTGCCACAGCAGGTGGCACCAGATGCATGTTTCTGGCTGTCATGGAAGCACAGGCACATAGTGGACACAACACCAGACAAATACTCAGGTTTTTGGATGCAACAGTTCCTGGCTTACGTGACAACATATGTGACCGTGTTGAGGCCACATGTCAAAATACTGAGGTCATACTGAGGTCATGAATACACAGTTGGGTGAGACCTTAGCAGTCCTCGACAGTAGAATGTCTGTTCTACAGTGTGTGGTGGGAGATGGGTGTCGGCCGCATGGATGTACATCAGCACCAACATCAGCTGAGAATCTACATGGCCATGCACCTTCACACTCCCATATTGGCAGTCCCACAGGCAGTACTGCAGGGCAGGTGCTTTCCACACCATGACAAAGCAGACCATGGGCACATGGTCCTGGCCAGTCCTGTCAGGGATATGGATCCAACAGACAGCAGTCACAATCGGAGAGTAGTACTAAATCTGGCCTTGGACCTGGTGGTGCCAGTGCAATCCCTGACAGGACCAGTTCATGTGTTCATGGCCAGAGATGATGAACTGTACACCCTGCCATGTACGGTCCACATCTGTCCAACATACCACTGTGTAGAGCAGCCACATGACCTGACTGTGCATACAAACACACACATCACCATCACAGCCAGGTCACCTCTGGACACACACACACACACACACACACACACACACACACACACACACACACACACACACACACACACACACACCACCTTTGTATGGCCCATTCATAGAACACCACTCCAAACACACACACATGATGTCAACAATATGGCCCAGCCAAGCCCTCTGCACATGGTGATACATGTGCCACATCCCTGTCATCCATACCACAGATGCAGGGACATGCTAATAAAGTCCTGATGCACAGGGTAAATTAAGTACAGTTTAGCTAGGTAATGCTGTGTAAGATGCTGTCAGCTGGCATTTGTAATGGGTACACTTCAGAGTGTGTGTACCTTTTCACCCATGATGTATTATTGGTGTTAGGAATGCTGACTGAATGCAGTCTCACATGCTGTATTATGTTTGTGTTCTATATGTCTGTATGTCAGTAGGAGGTGGCCCTGCAGAAATGAGCAACAAGGGGTATGGCAGAGTGGTAACACATCAATCGTGTCAGAGCTGAGGTACAGCTGTATATGTACACATTTGCCAGGACTGTGTAACAATTATTGCATGTACCACAGGGCTTATAGGGCTTAGGGGTGTATACAGGTAAGTCTATGGTGGCTGATATCAGCAGCCCTTGTGAAGTGGACAATGGTAAGTGCAGTGGGTGAAACATACATCAGATTGGTAAAACCCACACCCCCAGAAGATATTGTGTTGACACACAGAGAATACTGTTCCCACACACACAGTCGCACACACACACACACACACACACACACACACACACACACACACACACACACACACACACACACACACACACACACACACACACACACACACACACACACACACACACACACAAGTGCGCACAGGATCATAGTTGCCAGTGTTGGGTTTGGAACCCTTAAGCATCTAGTTAGTGGTACTATAGTTTTATGCGGTTATCACAGGTGGCACAGAATAAATAGTGTGATGACTGTTCCAAGGTACCTTTAAAGTGAATAACATCACGTGCCATTGTGAGGTATGGCAATGGAGTGTGTACTGGGTGTGGAACAACTTGTTACACTGTCAACTATGAGTTTACACACTCACAAACACTGCTATATACACCTATGCACACACAATTACCAGTACTGACTTTAGCAGCCCTGCCTATCATGTTATTCATTCCATACTGTTACATAACTGTTTCACACAGCACAGGGCTTATAGTGCTGAAGAGTGTCCACAAATACTTCTACGGTGGATGTGGACAGCAGCCTTTGTAAAGTGGACCTTGGGACGTGTACTGGAAGTACCAATGCCTAAAATTGTAAACAACGACCACCCAATGAATATAGTTCTCACAAACACACACACACACACACACACACACACACACACACACACACACACACACACACACACACACACACACACACACACACACTTGCTAGGACTGAGATTAGAGCCCTTACCTGTCTAGTTATTGCTAATACAGTATTATGCATTTATTGCATCCACCAGAAGGCTTACAGAGTGAAAAGAGTCGCAAGTTAATTCCAAGGTGAACAACATCATCAGGGCTTGTAAAGTATGGCAGTGGGTGATTTACTGAGTGAGAATGGACCCAAAATATTTTGCCCTACAATTATACACACTTACACACACAAATACACTCATACACACATTTGCCAGGACTGAGATTAGCAGCCCTCCCTAGCTTGTTAGTCAGTCCATACTGTTACATACTTTGTACATGCAGCACAGGGCTTATTGGGCTGAAGAGTGTCAACAGATACCTCTATGGTTGACGAAGACAGCAGGCCTTGTAACGTGGATCTTGTGATGTGTACTGGGATTACCATGGCCTAAAAATGTAAAACCCAACCCCAATGGATATAGTTTTCACTTAGACACATACACAGGATACAGTTCTCTCACACATACACTTGCCAGGACTGAGATTAGAACCCCTACCTATCTAGTTACTGCTAATACAGTGTTATGTATTTATTGCATGCACCACAGAAGTTATAGTGTGAAGAGTATCCCACAGTTCTTCTAAGATGAACAACATCACCAGCTCTTGTAAAGTATGGCAATGGGCAGTGTACTGAGAGAGTGAGGCCTCAAAATGCTGTATCCTACAAATATACAGACTCACACACACATTGCCAGGACTCAGAATAGAACCCCTACCTATGTAATCATTGGTACTACAGCATTATGCAGTTACTGCATGCACCACAGAGTTTATGGGTGAAGAGTGTCCCGAGGTACCTATATAGTGAATAACATCACAAGCCCTTGTAAGGTATGGCAATGGTAGGTGTACTGGGTGAGAAGGGTTTCAAACAACTTTCACCCACATGTTTACACACTCACAAATACTTTTATACAAACTAATGCACACACACACATTTGCTAGTACTGAGATCCATAGGTTCATAAGTTCATAGCTATGTACTAGGCGAATGGCCATGGAGCTTTTACAAGCCTAGCCCATGAGAATACCCTGGCATTGTGCCACCTGATGATAGTCCCCAGTGTGTCTAATGACTATAGCCACTGGAGTGGTTCCCGGGGTGGGATTTCTATTCCCCATCTACTTAGTCAGATTTCTCTTGAAGAGGGCCAGTGAGGTGCTCTGCTTGACATGTATGTCAAGTCTATTCTATAGTGTGGGCAGTTTCTGGGTTATGAACCTGTCTCTCCAGGATGTTCTGTTGATTGTGGAAATGGGGTTGAGGTCTCTGGGGCATGTGGTGTGGATGGATTTGGTTCTTTAGATGTAATTTTCCTGACAGAGCTGGGTCAGGCATGGCTTTTTAAGTCAGGCAGAGATTGCCTCTAGGTAGCCAATATGAGACAGAGAATAGTTGGAGTTATTGGAGTCTGTCCATATATGGCAAGTGTTTAAGGCCTAGGATCCTCTTTGTGGGGTACGTTTGCAGCCTTCTCTAGTTGTTGCAGGTGTCTAGTGAGGTACATGCCAAATGGAGCATTGTACTGGTTGACTGGCCTAATTAGGGGAGAGTAGAGGGAGACAATGACCTCTTACTTTCTGGATGCAACACCCTTAGTAATGAGATGTGCCACACAGAAGGACTTTCTGAACACAGTGGCACTGTGGTGGTCAACAGAGAGATCACTATCAACCTGTGTTCCCACTTCTCTTATAACGACTTCAGTGTTCAGAAGACTACCATCAGTGTGGTAATTCATGGGAACCATGTTGTTCCCAAAGGGGATATCGGCACATTTTCTAGCATTGAGCTAAAGTCCAGGGTTCTGACACCAGTCATAGGTCTCAGTGAGGTCTTTGTGCAGGATGTTAACATCATATGGGGAGGTAATGATAGCACCCACCTTGCTGTTGTCTGCAAAAATTGTCAGCCAGAGTCCCTTTGTGATGGGCTGGCCTTCAGATGTGTAGATCCCGAACATGATGGGACCCAAGACCAGATCCTGTGGGACTCCACTCATGACTGGTCGGCAGTCTGACATGGAGTCCGCTGCTTTCACATCATGGGTTCTATCTGTGAGCCAGTTTGCAAGCTACCTAGTAATATAGGGTTGATGCCTAGCTGAGTGTGTTTGTCTATGATTCCTGAGTGGGGAATGGTATCCAAGGATTAGAAGGCCCGTCTTTGTTGTTATTTATTCTATACTGTTACATAGTTATTGCACGTGGCACAGAGCTTATAGGGCTGCAGATTGTCTACTGCTACCTGTACAGTGGATGACAACAGTGGACCTTGTAAAGTGGATATTGGGATGTGTACTGGGTGGGCAACAACAAAAAATCACAAAACTCACCCCCAATGGCTATGGTACACACACACACACACACACACACACACACACACACACACACACACACACACACACACACACACACACACACACTTTTACATTTGCCAGGACTGAGATTAGAACCTCTACTTACCTAATTATTTGTACTACAGTGTTATACAATTATCACATGTGCCACAGAGCTCGTAGGGCTGTAGGCTACCCAAAGGTACTTCCAAGGTGACTGACATCAGCAGGACTGTTAAGTAGGGCAATAGCAAATGTACTGGGTGTGAACAGGCTCAAACTCTTTAAACTACAGTCACACACACTTTTACAATTGCCAGGACTGAGATTAGATCCCCTACCTAACTAGTTATTTGTACTATTATGTTATGCAATTATAGCACACGCCACAGAACATGTAGGGCTGTAGGTTGCCGAAAGGTACTTCTAAGGTGACTGACAGCAGGACTGCTAAAGTAGGGCAATGTCAAGTGTGCTGGGTGTGAACAGGCTCAAAATCTTTAACCTATAGACAGACACACACAAACTTACATTTTCCAGGACTACGATTAGAACCCCTACCTAAATAATTATTTGTACTATAGTATTATGCAGTTAATGCACACACCACAGAGTGTATAGGGCAGAGGTCAGTCCAACAGTACTTCTACGGGGAATGACATCAGCAGATCTTGTGAAGTAGGGCAATGGGAGGTGTACTGGGTGGGAATGGACTGAGGAAGCTCAGGGAACAGTTTTTAAAACATGTCTAGTTTTTCTGGAAGAAGAAAGACTCTCACCAGGACAGAGTCTAACATACATCCCAGAAAAATCATTCTGTGAGATGGGATGAGAGAAGACTTCTGAAAGTTGATTTGGAATACCAGACTGAGTGGAAGTTTCTGAACAGTTGACTAAGACTCTTAACTGTTGGAAAAATAGTCTACAAATATGAGATGATTGTCTAAGTATGGAAAAATGTGAATGAAATAAAGTCAGCAGTGGTTCAGGAGTTAGTCCAAATTAAAAACAGAGAACTGATAATGTGAGCAAAACACAATTCTTAACACCTGTGTAGTGGAATGCAATGATAGGCATCCTTTAGATCCAGCTTTAAAATCAAAGATAGAGGGTGCTTAGAGGAGCAAGAGACTGAAGAGATAACATTCTGAAGTATGGAATATTCACAAACAGGTTCAGGCGAGAAAGATTCAACGCCAGCCTTCAGGATCCTTCTGACTCAGGAACTAAGAAAATCCTTGAATTGAAACCTATGCCTAGAATATTGGAGGGGGGTTGTTTTGAGTTCCTGTGACAGCCTATGGCACAGTCTGGGAGAAAATAAGAACATCTAAGTATTTTTATTGCCAGGTGTACTCCTGCTGAGTTATTCTCAGCATCCAGCTGAATGAAACTGACTGATGCCAAAATAGAATGGGAATTCTGAGGGACCTTGAAAAGTTACCAGTGTGGGAGGGGGAGAGGTACCTAGATATATGGATAATCATGCTGACTAGGAAGATTTATATTGGCTTTTTGGACTTTTCCTTTCATTTTTGAGTCTCCTTGCCATTGCTTTTTTAAAATAATATTTTCCGCCTCCTTCTTAGCTAAATTGCCTGTTAGAAAAGGAAGTTAAGAAGGAAGGAAAATTAGTGTTTGTTCTGAAGAAAGAGAGCTGAAAAAATCTTGTCACTCCTTGAATTAATTTTTCCCTTTCATCATACTTCTTAAGCAACTTATCTGCAGAAGGGCCATATAAAACCTCGTTATCTAGGGGAGAATTAAAATTTTCAGATTAACATCCTCAGAAAAGTTTTGAGAATGAACCCAAGTGAGTCTCCTCAAAACTGGACCAGAGACAACAGCTCTGGAAGAAAACTCAGTAACATCATACGCACACGTTAAAGTATTTTTAGACACCCGAGAAACAGCTGTCACAGAAAAAGCTAATGAAATATTTTCTTTAGAAGAAAGAAGGTTAACCATTAACTTCCACATATTCTAAAAAGATAACAATAAAAAACGTTAACATATGAGCTTGGTAGTTTAATATCCTGAAAGTTAAAGTAATGGACAAATACATTTTCTTGCCTACTTTATCAATCACTTTCCTATCCTTGTCTAAGGGAATATGGTTAGCAGCAAAAAGCAGTTTAGCAGTCACAGATTTGGAGAGAGAGAAATAACTGATAGATCTAGATCTGCTTTAGGATTTGAAAACAGATACTTGGGTATCTGAGATACATTATATAACCTATCATCTTGGAAACACAAGGCTGACTTCCATGTAAAGTAACAGCAGTAAGAAAAACATTTTATAAAACAGGGAATATAGGAGGGATATCTGCAGTTTTTGCCATCTGTAACTCAAACAAATCATAGTACATTTTCTGGGCCATAGGAATTTCATTCTGATCCCATTCAATGACCTCTTTCAAGTTAGATAATGTGTCAGAAAAAGATATCTGCTAGGGGGTGATCTGATGAGATAATTTTCTCAGAATCAGGGTCTTCAGATTGTTAAGGAATTCCTGATGCACAACCATACCCTGTAATGTCTGCTGTTCTAAATAGACACTTAGATAAAGAAGGAACCATTTTCCTTTTACTGCCTGAAGACAAGAAAAAGGCAAAATAACTTATTTTGCAAATCCCAGTAAATCAGCCTAGGCCATAGAAATAATGCAGGTGTCTCGAGACTTTTCTCACTAAGCACACTTTCACTAACCACTGTCTGACTCTTAACTAGACGTACCAATCCTAGCTTCATTGTCTTCACTCATACCAGGTGAGAATCTTTCAGCAACTCCTTCAACTCACCCTGACAAAAGTTGATCATGCATACCTGACAAGGACACCCAACAGCCACAGAAGAAGTGACTATCAACCAGTCTTTAGTGGCTGCAAGTGATACAAATAGAGAGATGGAAGAAAAAGAAAAGTGATCTGAAGAACAACAAACAGCCAAAGCAGAATCACTCTCCAACAGCTGAAGCATAACTGAAGCCTGTCTGACACCCAATAAGTTCTTAAAAATTGTCTTCTTTTTGTGAGCAGGGGAAGGTATGACCATAGAGACCAAGGTAAGTTCATAGTCATGCTGAGAAAGGGGCATCAAAAGTGGGAAGTGCAGCTAAAGTGAGTCAATACAATGTAAAGTAGAGAACAAGTGGTTCTGAGGTAAATAAACCACCAATAGTATAGATCCTCACCTAAACATATTAAAAATGCAGATAATAAAAAGCTTTTTACTCAGAAATTATACCTTTCCTCACAAAAAATTCCACAAAAACATTTCCACAAGCATTCCCTTAGAATGCGATGGCAGACCAGTCACAGTGTTTCCTAGCTAAACACAAAACAGTTCTGACCGAAAACATCAGTTTTCTTCATAAAATAACAAAAATAGTGGAAGTATTTCCTCAATAGGGGACTTATCTATATGGTCTTTTAGGATTGTTAGCTGAATGACAATTTCTCAGGGCTCCCTGAAGGTGCTGTATATTTTGCAGCAAAAAAAAAAGCTCTGAATAGTTTTCATTCTCAAACTGTGCTTCTATAGGAGCTCTGCATGAGCTCCTGACAGTTGGACTGCATGGAAGCTGCTGAAAGTATTATCAAGCTGGCCAGTTGTTGAGAGTAGGGGCCCATACAGCTTAGGCTACAACAGTGATCTATGTATTAATTATGTTCTTTACATTGGTAGCTTATTATCCTCAAACCAAAATCCAATACACATACGCAGATGAGCACGCACACACACACAGACACACATGTGCACATGCACACACACACACACACACACACACACACACACACACACACACACACACACACACACACACACACATGCACGCTCGCATACGCATACACACACACACACACACACACACACACACACACACACACACACACACACACACACACACACACACACACACACACACACACACACACACACAGACTAACAAAATGTATATAGAGACTCCTTTTAAATTACAATGAAAAATTTCCCAAGAAATGCTTTCTCAATTCACATGGGTAGAATTAAAAATTTCCTTATAAGAAAGAAAAAAAAACAAAGAATTTTTGCAGAAACAAACCCCCACTGCACCACCTTACTTATATCTAGTCACTCCACAGTCATCACAAAACAGTGGGTGTAAGGGAATCCTTTTTTTATTATACAAGGGTCTCACATAAACAGCAGTCACTCCCGATGAAACAAATAAAAACTGATCCAAACTCATGCAGTGAAGTATACATAAAAATAGGAGCCCAAAAGCCACATCAGCTAAAAAAGAAAGAAAAAGCTATCTGGAATAACTAAATATCACAGAGAAAGTCTAACAAAACATAACTCCTATACAGAATGCAGTGTGATACTACCTAGCAAATAAACTAATAAATATATATATATATATATATATATATATATATATATATATATAGCTCTCTCTCTCTCTCTATATATATATATATATATATATATATATATATATATATATCTATAGTCTATGTTATTTGAATGAAAGTTCAAAATGTCAATCGCTGTAAACAGAGAAAATGCCAGACTTCGAATCCTGTATTGTGAGGGGCTGTGTCCCTACACCTCCCGCTAATTATATATACCAACTCTGAGATCACACTACAGTGAGGAAAGGGCAAATTTCCTAATCTTCACTGTACCATGATCTCACAAAACACACATCAATGTCGAGCATTTTTGCTGTTTACTTTCGTTCAAATAATATAGACCCTATATATATATATATATATATATATATATATATATATATATATATATATATATATATATATATATATATATATATATATATATATATATACTTGTTGATCTCATACAAACAGCAATTTTAAGTACTAAATTTAATAAAAATAAATACGTCCATTAAAGCCATATAGCTTACAGAAATTTTTTAAAACATTTCCATCAATACAGCTGTGTACAGCTGCCACTGCAGTTTCATAACACCAGTGCTCTATTTAGTTCCCTGGGAAAACATGGTCTGTAATGACTCCAGTACAGTAAGGTACAAACCTGTAAGGGAGCAGAGCATAATACTTTTGTGAAATCAGTTACAGGAGCATGAAGCCCACCTTATCTGTAAAGATATATACCATTTTGCGAGATCTTATCACAATAACTCAGGAGACCATTGAATTTAGATTGATATCATCATGAAATTAAGCCCTTATATATCTTGTTTAGTATAATCTTCATCTGTGTTCCCTTACCACCTCATATCCTTACTGAAAGTAGACTGTAATATTTGCATAGTTAATAGACTTCCAGCTATCATTAATTGTTGTCACAGAGGATTTATCAACCAAAGGCAGAGTAAAAATATTAGGTTCGTAGGTTCATAGGTAGGTACTAGGCTATCTGCCCGAGGGCATTTATAAGCCTAGCCAGAATGTGTCAGCTTTCACCGCCCCATTGATTAATTAACTGAGCCTCTGTCAAGAAGAGCCAATGAAATGATCCCAGGGGTGTATTTTCTGTTACCCATCCACTCGTCAAGGTTTCTCTTGAAGAGTGTTAATGAGGGGCTCTGCCTAATGTAGTCAGGAATTTTGTTCCAAAGCATGAGGAGTCTCTGTGACAGGAATCTGTCCCTCCAGCATGTTCTATTTATTGTTGTGGCGAGGTTTAGCTCACTAGAGCGAGTGGCTCGCAGTGACTTGGATTTCTTTAAGTGGAGCATGTCCATCAATTCTGAGTTGGACATGGCTTTGTAAGTCAGGCTGAGATCACCTCTGAGTAAGCGATATGCCACTGAGTACAGCCGGATTTTTTCCAGTTGGGCTGCATAGGACATATGTTGGAGACCAGTAATCCTCTTGGTGAGGTACTTTTTTGGTCTTTCCAGCTGTTGGAAGTGTCTTGTGAGGTACATCCCAAATGGGGCATTGTACTCTATGATGGGTCTGATGAGTGACGAGTAGAGGGGCACTATAACCTCTTTATTTCTAGATGCGAACCCTTTAGTAATTAGATGGGCTACACAGAAGGATTTTCTAACTACTCTGGCAATATGATTGTCAAAGTAGAGATTACTGTCTACCTGGGTCCCCAGATCTCTTATTACCTCTTCTGTATTAAGGGGGCTGCCACCTATGTGGTAATTCATGGGTGTTTTGTTTTTCCCAAACGGGATGACTATGCATTTTTTGGCATTTAGCTTGAGACCATGACTTTGACACCAGGTGCCCGTCTCAGTAAGGCCCTTTTGGAGAATGTCCGTGTCAGCCGTAGAGTCAATTATGGCTCCCAGTTTGCAGTCATCGGCGAACTTGGTTGGCTATAGTCCTCCTGTGTTTGCCTGTACTTGTACTTCTGAGAAGTATATGCCAAACAGTAGGGGTCCCAGGACCGAGCCTTGTGGGACACCACTTGTGACTGGTTTAGTGTCGGACCTGGAGCCCGCTATTCTTACCGTGTGAGTTCTGTCTGTAAGCCAGTTGCCAACCCATCTCGTGAAGTAGGGGTTTATGTTCTGGCTGATGAGTTTTTCTATAATTCCTGAGTGGGGAATGGTGTCAAAAGCCTTGGTGAGGTCAAGGTAGGCTGTGTGAACCACCTTCCCCTCATCTATGGCCTTGGTGACTCTCTCGAAGAAGTCAACCAGGTTTAGTAGGCATGATCTGCCCTTAACAAAGCTGAACTGGGTCGGGTCAAGTGTTTGGAGGTTCCCAATGTATTTGTTAATGAGTTCCATGATGATGCGCTCCATAGCCTTGCAGACCAGGCTAGTCAGGCTTATGGGGTGATAGTTACCAGGGTCAGTTGTGGCCCTCCTTTGTGGAGTGGAATAACCGTTGCTGTGTGCCATTCTATAGGCATGTAGCCTGTGGAGATGCTGAGGTTGAACAGTGTGGGGGGGTTAGTTCATTCTGTAGTTCATGCAAGACGCAGCCTGGGACACCATCTGGCCCCATTGACGCTGTGCTTTTGGCTTTTGAAAGGGCTGTTTTCACCTGTGCGTCTGTGATTTCCGGGACACTACTCTTTTCCTGTATTGTTGTGGGCCCGTTTGGGAGTGAGAGGGGGGTGAAGTTTGCACTGAATCTATCTGCCAGGATGTTGGCAATATCAGTAGTTTCAGTATATTTTGTGCTATTTTGCACTAGCTCAGAGCATATCTGTGAGTTGCCACTTAGATTCTTGACATAGCTAAAGAAGGCTTTGTGGTTATCTTTCAAATCCTTGGCTATTTTTCTTTCGAAGTTCACCTTGGATGATTTTATGAGGGACCTTAGTTTCTTACTGATACTGATCATGGATGTCTTTCCTTCTTGGGATTTGCTTTTTTCTGAAATAATTTCCTCCTTCTATTGTATCTCCTGTTTATGGCAGGGGTCCACCAGACTGGTTTCCTTCTCTTATGGGAGTGAGTCTTGGTTTTGCTAGGGATAGCACGATCCATCCATCCTTGTAGGTGCTCATAGAGTGCATTTGTAAAGGTTCCTGCATCTTAGACACTATTATCCTTTAGCGTGGGGGCTGTGGAACTTACCACCTCTGTCTTAAGTAAGGTGAGGTTTGCTATAGAAAAGTTTTTCACTGTGGTTTCCTTGGTTGGGGGTGGTGGCATGGTGTGGACATCCAGAGTGATTAGTTTATGGTCTGATCTAACCAGTGATGCACTGACCTCTGGTGTGGAGCACCTGTCGCCCATGTTGGTGATGACCAAGTCCAATATGGTTTCATCTCTGGTAGGGGAGTTTACCAGCTGATCCAGGGCATTTGAGTTAATAAATTCCAGGAAGCGCTGGACCTGGGAGTTTGTACTTGAGAGTAGTTTTCCCAATTAACAGTAGGGTAATTGAAATTGCCCAATATCAGGGTGTTCAGTAGGACCTTCATGTTTTCCAGTGTCTCCAGAAAGGTGGAGTGGTGGTCCTGGGTCATGGAGGGTGATCTGTAGCAGGCCACAATTTGTATTGCAAATTTGCCCAATGTTAGTTGCACATGGATGATCTCAGAGGTATCATGCTGCACCACTAACCAGAAGGTGTAGGTATCCTTGATGAATATGGATACACCCCCTCCTTTTGTGTTTCGGTCCATGTTCTGTGGTCGAAATGTGTGGTATGAGTTGTAGCCCGGTAGTGCTGGGGTGCTCTGTGGAGCCTTGAACCAGGTCTCAGTTACTGTACAGATGTTGACGTTCTCCATACTGTGGAGTGCTTCGAGTGCATGCATTTTGAGATTAAAACTGTTGGCGTTGAGTAGCATACCCCTCATTTTTTTATTTGTGCTGTTTACGGAGGTGGGTTTGACTTTTAAGCCTTGCCTAAAAAAGGCACTATGGGGGCAGCAAGAGCCTTGGCCAGTATTCGAAAGCCTAGGGGTGACAGGCGCAAGCCATCTCTTGTGAAGCAATGAGGCCTGTCCAGCATGTTGTCTCAGGCTGACAGACACTGGATCCCCTTTGAATGACACCAGAAGCTTAGCCAGTTGTTGAAATTGATATTTTTTTCTTTATACTGCGGTATCATTCTTGGTGAGGGCAGGATGCTACTCAGGGTCAGGGTCATACCTGCCTGGGCTACATAATCAGAGAGCTCTTTCATGTCTCTTTTCATGTAGTTCAGGGAGGTACGTCTCAGGTCTTTCACACCAACATGAACAATGACAGAATCATATTTGTACTTGTTCTGGAGTGACCTGAGTGCTTGTGTTATGTGGCGGATGCTGGCTCCCAACAGGCAGCTAACAGTAACCTTCACCTTGTCAAGTCTAGTGAGTGGGACATCAGTGTGCCTGACTGTAGAGTCGCCTATTACTAGCGTGTTAGGTATGTTATTTTGCCTTAAGGGCTGTGATTGTGCAGCACACTGATTTTGTGTTTTATGTGTTGTCTGGTTTGTGAAGGGAGGTGCAGGTTTTTTGGGTGTCTGCTTTGGAGGTCTCTGATGCTTTTGCAGGTTTTTATTTAGAGCCTCTGAGTATGATTTTGTGTATTTATGTGTATTTTTGACAGTGCTGGTTTAGTATGTCTATGTGAGGCTGGAGGTATGATGCAAGTGTTAACCTTCTCCTCATGACTGCCTGTTCCAGTCTTGGGTGGAGAGAGCTTAGCCTCCAATTTAGCTATATAATTGCATCTCTTGCATATGTTAATGTTTTGTGGTAGGAGGAGAGGGTTGTCTGTGTACATGAGGCAGTTGTAACATTGCCTCAGGATACCCAGGTTCACCGGGTGGACTGGAGAGTATACCTGAAATTGCCCTTTGGTCATGCCTGAATAGTAAGGTGAGCTGCTTAGTCGCTTGGTTGGTGAGGGGTGAATAATGAGCCTTGCCCAGCTGGGCAATGAAGTGTCGGGGTATATTAGTGCTTGCTATTAGGTCTGAGCAAGTGCTGGACTGTAGGATGCTTTTTAAGTGCTTAAGTTGAGAGTTAGACTACTTTCAAGAGAAAAACTGAAGAGGAGACTTGGTGGAGTG
>NC_056743.1:1038203157-1038226934 GCF_019279795.1 Protopterus annectens | reverse complement strand
CCCTAAGAATAATTAGGAAAGGGGCAGGCTTAAGGCCTAACCTAAAGAGTGGGGGGAATATAAGGGGAAAAAAAGGAAGGTATCAATGGGAATAGGATTAAAAATAGCCGCTAACTACTAAAAAAAACAACTGGGTGGAAAACTAACCAAAAAGGGTGACTGAAATCTAAGTATTCAAAAGACTTACCAGGAGCCGGTAAAAAAATGCACCTCGCAAGCAAAAGCGGCAAACTGGATCTGGGGAGTTATCGCCTAGCATCATGGGATATAGGGTTGCCTTGAGCCGGTAAAATTAGCTCTCGAGCTTTAGTAAGTGGCTGAGTCGGAGCCGAGGATCGGCTCCGAACCCATCCAGCAAGAATGAAGGCGAGATTGACAACTTAACATGCAGTGCTTAAACCTGGTAAGCATAGCTGAGCATTGCTCCCTTTTCACTTTAAAAACTTTTGGAATAATGACTTCATTTAGGAGGTATATATGATTTACTTTACATGACATCCCTCTATGTGCTTTCATTACATTAGCAAGGGGTGCGAGTATACTGTATGGGACACTTGTGTATACAAGGGTGATTTCACATGTTATATGCCCTCATACTTCCATTTTACATCAGCTACACTACCCTGGTTGACAAAAAAAACAGTTACTACATAATTTAAGTTGTAAAATTATTTTAACACTGTTTTCCCATATACAAATAACTTGCCTGTATTGGTGCTCAAACCATGAACATCTGCTGTAAAGCCAGGACTCTAACCATTAAACTATCTTGATCAGGGAATGTCAGGTGTATATTTTTATTTATCTCCTATGGGATGTTTAAGCAATGCTAAGTGGAGGGCCATACCATGCACACCAGCTCAACTACGCTTAAACATTCCTTAGCTTGAAAAAAAAAATATTATTATATAGGTTCATAGGTTCATTGGTTCATACTAGGCTATCTGCCCTAGGGCATTTATAAGCCTAGCCAGAATGTGTTTGGCTTTCGCCACCCATTTTAAATTTATTTTGCTATGCCCTTTTTCGAGGTTAGTATACTGTGCCTCTGTCTAACAGTGACACAGAAGTGATACCCGGAGTAAACCTACGATCTCCCATCCACTCATCAAGATTCCTCTTGAAGAGAGTCAATGAGGGACTCTGCCTAACCTGGACTGGGATTTTATTCCAGAGTGAAGGGAGCCTCTGGGTTATGAATCTGTCCCTCCAGCATGTCCTATTTATTTCAGTGCTGAGGTTCAAGTCTCTCGAGCACGTAGCTCGATGGGATTTGGATTTTCTGAGGTGCAGCATGTCCATTAATTCCGGGTTGAACATGGCTTTATACGTCAGGCACAGATCGCCTCTGAACAGGCGGTATGCCACTGAGTAGAGCTGGAGTTTTTTTAACCGGGCAGCATATGGCATCTGTTTGAGCCCTTTGATCCTCTTGGTGAGGTACTTTTGGGGTCTTTCCAATTGCTGCAGGTGTCTGGTAAGGTACATCCCAAAAGGGGCATTGTACTCAATTATGGGCCTGATGAGGGATGAGTAAAGAGGCACGATGACATCCCCTGATCTAGATGTGAATTCCTTCTTGATTAGGTGGGCTATATAAAATGTTTTTCTAACCACTTTGGCTACGTGATTGTCAAATGAGAGATTGCTATCAACTTGGGACCCCAGGTCCCTAATTACTTCTTCTGTACTTAATGGATTACCACCTATGTGGTAATTTGTGGGCACTTTGTTTTTGCCAAAGGGGATGACTATACACTTTTTGGCATTTATCTTGAGGCCAAGGCTCTGGCACCAGTTGTCTGTTTCTATGAGGCCCTTTTGGAGGATGCTTGTGTCGGCTGGAGAGTCAATTATGGCGCCCAGTTTGCAGTCATCTGCGAACTTGGTCAGCCACAGCCCTTCCGTGTTGGCCTGTACCTCCGAGAAATATATACCGAACAAGAGAGGTCCAAGGACTGAGCCTTGTGGGACACCACTTGTAACTGGTTTGGAGTCTGACATGGATCCAGCAATTCTAACCATGTGGGTTCTGTCCTTGAGCCAGTTTGCAATCTATCTAGTGACATAGGGGTTTATATTTAAGCTGGTGAGCTTATCTATAATGCCCGAGTGGGGTATTGTATCGAAGGCTTTTGCGAGGTCCAGGTAGGCTGTGTGGACCACCTTCCCCTCGTCAATGGCCTTGGTGACAGTTTCAAAGAAATCAACCAGGTTTAAGAGGCAGGATCTGCCCTTAACAAAGCCGAACTGGGTAGGATCCAGTGTCTGTAGGTCCCCAATATCTTTATTTATGAGGTCCATGATGATCCTTTCCATAGCTTTGCAGACCAAGCTAGTCAGGCTTATGGGGCGATAGTTTCCAGGATCCATTGAGGCACCACCTTTGTGGAGAGGGACCACTGTTGCTGTACGCCACTCTTTGGGCACATATCCTGCAGTAAGGCTGAGATTGAACAGTAGTTTTATGTTTGGGTTTAGCTCTTCTTGGAGTTCATGTAGGAAACAGCCCGGGACACCGTCTGGTCCCATTGATGCTGTGTTTTTTGCTTTGGAGAGGGCGGCTCTTACCTGAGCATCTGAGATGTCAGGGGGGCAGCACTCTGCTGGGATAGATATTTGCCCTTTTGGTGGGGGGGGGGGTTTGCACTGAACCTGTCAGCTAGCATGTTGGCAATGTCTGTGGGTAGAGTGTATTTTTTGTCATTTTGGACTAATTCTGAGCATATCTGGGAATTACCACCCAGGTTTCTAACATAACTAAAGAAAGCCTTGTGATTATCCTTAGTGTCCTGTGCAATTTTTCTCTCGAAGCTGGCCTTAGACAATTTTATGAGTGCCCATAGTTTTTGGCTAATACTGATCAGTGATGCCTTCCCTTTTTAGGATTTTGCTCTATCATTTAGTAGCTTCCTCCTTCTATTGTATAGTTTGTTTATGGCTGGGGTCCACCAGACAGGACGTCTGCCTTTGGAGGATTGGGTCTTGGTTTTATTTGGGATCGCATGATCCATGCATTCCTGAAGGTTTTCATAGAATGCGTTTATAAAGGATTCTGTGGTCTGGGCCGTATTTTCCACAGGCCCGTGGGCTTTGAAGGATTCCACCTCGGTTTTGAGGAGTGTGAAATTTGCTTTAGAGAAGTTTTTCACTGTGGTTTTCTGGGCAGGGGGTGGGGTCGGGATGTGAATATCCAGTGAGATTAGTTTATGGTCTGATCTTACCAGTGAGGGATACACTTCTGGTCTGGAGCATAGAGTCCCCATGTTGGTGATGATCAAGTCCAGTATGTTTTCCCCTCTTGTGGGAGTGGTAACAAGTTGTTCCATAGCATTTGAGTTTATAAATTCTAAGAACTTTTGGGCTAGGGTGTTGGAGCTAGAGTAATGCTCCCAGTCTATGTTTGGGTAGTTGAAGTCGCCCAATATAATGGTGTTTGGAGAGACCTTCATATTTTCCAGTGTTCTCAGAAAGGCCGAGTTGGGTTCCTAGGTTTGGGAGGGTGGTCTGTAGCAGGCTATAAACTGGAAGGCAGTTTTACCCACTGTTAGTTGCACATGGATAGTCTCTGATGTTTCATGCTTTGCCACCAACCTGGAGGTGTAGGTATCTTTGATGAATATCCATACTTCCCATCCTTTTGTGGTTCGGTCCAAGTTTGGGGGCCGAAACGCATGGTATGAGGTATAACCTGGTAGTGCTGGGGTGCTCTTGGGAGCCCTGAACCAGGTTTCAGTTACTGCACAGATATCGATGTTCTCCATGCTAAGGAGAGTTTCGAGTGCGTGCATCTTGAGGTTTAGACTTCTGGCGTTGAGTAGCATTACTCTTAGTTTCTTATCCCTTGTGATACCTATGGAGGTGGGTTTGTCTTTTGAGCCTTGCCTAAAAAAGGCACTATGGGGGTAGCAAGAGCCTTTGCCAATATCCAAAAGCCCAGGGGTGACAGGTGCAAGCCGTCCCTAGCGAAGCATCGTGGCTTGTCGAGCATATCATCCCAAGCTGACAGGCACTGGATCCCCTTTGAATGACACCAGTACTTAAGCCAATTGTTGAAATTGATCATCTTGTCTTCATATTGTGGCATCATTCTTGGTGAGGGTAAGATGCTACTCAAGGTCAGGGTCATACCAGCCTGGGCTACATGCTCAGAGAGCTCCTTTATGTCTCTTTTCATGTAGTCCAGGGAGGTACGTCTCAGGTCATTCACACCAGCATGGACAATGACTGAGTCATATTTCTACTTGCCTTGGAGTGACCTGAGTGCTTGTGTTATGTGGCGGATCCTAGCGCCCGACAGGCTGCTCACCATGACCCTCTCCTTGTTCAGCCTGGTGAGCGGGACGTCAGTGTACCTGACGATAGAGTCACCTATTACAAGTGTATCAGGTGCGTTGTTTAGTCTTAAGGGCTGTGACTGTTCGGCACACTGGCATTGTGAGATATGTGTTGCACGTGTTTTGTTTTGGGGTAGCGGTTGCTTGGGTGTCTGCTTTGGAGGTCTCTGCTGCTTAGGCAGATCTTTATTTAGAGCCTCCAAGCATGTTTTTGTGTGATTATGTGTTTGGTTTGCTGTCATGGTAGGTCTATGTGAGACTGGAATTGTAGTGAGTGTGGTTTCCTTCTTCTCCTGACTGGTTATGCCAGTACTGAGTTGAGAGAGCTTAGCCTCCAGTTTGGCTATATGGTTGCATCTGTCACATGTGCTGGAATTTGTTGGGAGGAGGAGAGGGTTGTCTGTGTACATGAGGCAGTTGTAACATTGCCTCAAGATTCCCAGATTCACCAGCTGGACCAGAGAGGAGATTGACAACTGACCTTTGGACATGCTAGAATAATATTGGGAATTCCTTAATAATTGAAAACAAGGGCCAGCTGGGAGTGAGGGTGTAGTGCTTTTAATTTTTAGTGCTGACTTATATAATTGCTTTAGCGAGCAAGTGCCAGGTAACTTAAGTGCAATGAGTTACAGGTAACTTAAATGCAAAAACGACAAACAGTAACTTTCTTTCAAGTGAAACAAGGAAATAAGTACAGTAAGCAATGCAGATATCACTAGTGATCCACAGAAGTGCTGAGAAGCCGCGTATTAGGTGGAATTAGCGTTCCAGGGAAATAACAAGCAAACAAACAACAAGCATATAAACAAAGCTAGATTCAGCAGGCCTGGATCTAGTCTATGCTACAGGAAACAAGGTGTACCAATTTCAGTAAGATACAGCTCAAATATTCAGGCACTATAAACCTTTAACCAGAAATTCCCAGCTCAGAAGGGCAGAGTCCAGCCTCTTCTCCCACAAGAGTGCAGACCACAAACCTTCTTAATGTAAAATAACTGGCCTGAAGCCCAAGTGCTTAAACCAGAACTAATACACTTTAAGAATAACAGACACTGGGCTCTCAGTCATCAGTTCCCAACTTAGAAGGATGAAAGCTACCTGTCCTGCCACCACAGTGCATGCCACAAACCTTTCTAATGTAAAACAACTGGTCTGAAGCCCAAGTGCCTAATCCAAAAGACTTAGAATGATAGCTACACTTTAATCAAGTTACTACCAAGCAGTAATAAATACAATTGAATACTTTAGAGAAAGCCTGGATTAGTGCTCAAGTTACACAAACAAAGCTAGATCCAGCAGGCCCAAATTCAGTCAATGTCACAGCAAACAAGGCGCACCAACTTTATTATTTATTATTATATTATTATGTTATATAGTAGTATTGTGGTTTTCTGACAAGTCATTCAGGACTGCAGTCAGGAAATAATGGCATACATTTGTCTTTCAGACTTCTATCTTTCAGAAATTTATGCTAATGCATAACTTGTTTTCTATCAACTTTCTACGTTTGTAAGAGCAATATTTAAGAAGTGTCCCTATTCTTAGGGCTTTGTCCCCCCATTATTTGTGCCAATGTCCACATGGACTGCAGTCAGGAAATAATGGCATACATTTGACTTTCAGACTTCTAACCTTTGGAAATTCATGCTGATGCATAACCTGCTTTCTATCAACTTTCTAAGTTTGTGAGAGCAATATTTAAGAAGTGTCCCTATTTTTAGGGCTTTCTCCCCCCATTACTTGTGCCTTTGTCCACATTTCCTACTTTAGCAGGTTGAGAGGTGTCATACGGCACTTTTACAATCCAGGGGGTGTGTCACAGAATCTGTCACACACCCCTGCATTGCTTTCCTGCTCCCCTATGTATTTCAGCATCCGCGGACACTGAAATGCTCATTTATTTCATTTCAGTGTCCACGAGCACTGAAATACTGGCATAATATTAGAGAAATTATCTAATATTATGTCATATTAGATTTAGAAAGTGCAGTATTGTACTTTCTGAGTGCAGGGGCGTGTTAACTGTGCGAGCAGTGCTAAAACATGTCCCCTGCACTAGTTCACTGTTCGTGTCTGTACAGCCCTTATCAGTGGCATGCCTTCATGAATATGCAAGGCGCACTGTTGTTAGGGCTGTATGGATATGGACACAGTTCACTCCATGCAGGAATAGCATTATTTCTGCATGCAGTTTACTGAATCCCAGGGTGTGTCTATGGGTGCACCAGTCATTTGTCTGTATTACCCTTCTTGGAGGATATAGGTGTTTTGGGGGATTCTATGACTACTCCCAGTTTGCAGTCATCTGCAAAAATAAAGCAGTAACTCTCTTATATAGTTAATTGAATTGCAAAACAATAAAATAAATTGCTTGTCTACAAAGGATTGAACTAGATTAATTCAAGACCCTTTCAGAGTGTGGCAAGAATTAAAAGCAGATGGGAGCTCTGGGGAAATAAGCAGGAGACAATTTGTAATAAGAGAAGTTTACTCAAAAATTCAGCCTGCAAATAAAGCCAATATTGGAGTTCTGTGACTTTAGAACCTGTAGCGAGTCACTGTTCTCTCAGTCCTGTGACTCTGAGCTATAGGTGAATGATTCCAGGTAAGTTAGAAAGTCAGGAACCTTAACTTTTATGATGGGACATGGAAGAACTGTAACTAATCAGTAGGGAGCAACAGGAAGAGCAGTACTTAATGTATCAGTGGAGGTCTGGGCAGGCACAAAGGACAGGGGGAAGCCAATAGCAAGGTAAACAGAAAGGCACTGGAATCTAACACTAAGCAGGTAAATGATAAGCAGAATATAACTCTAGCAGCAAATATAGAATGTAAACCGAAGGAAACAATAATCACAAAGCCTGCAGCAGAATTTATAATACTGCCACTACAGAAATCACCAGACTATGCAGATATTTACCAGCAACACTGCCTATGAACAAAATGCAGTAATAAATGACTAAATGAGGCTTAAATCTGGCACTGGTTCACAATTCTTCCACAACTGTGAATGAAACTACAAGACTAAGTCTTGAGACATATATAAAAATACAAACAGCTTTTGCAAGTAATTCTAAAAGCCATATATTTAAAAATGATGCAAAGATCTTGTAGTAATTCACAGATTTCCCACAACATTGTGGCCATCTTGAGGAGGAATTTCATGCCTGCATTTACTACACTTATTAAATGTCTTATCCATCACTAGGGTAGTATATGGTTTGCAAGAAGTTTAAAGAAAGTTGAAGGTGTGTTTTTTTCATTTTTCTTTTCTTAATGTCAAGAAGATGCCAGAACAGATGTATAGGTGCTGTAAAGAAGCAGAAATAATAAAACTAGACAGAAAAAAAAATATTTGCAATGATATACACACTGAAAAGGCAAGAAATTATATAGCAAATTATTTTATAGCAGGATAGCCGTATCAATAAAGTACAGTAGTATAAGTCAACTTACACAACAATAGATGTTTGAATGATCACTGTTGCAGTAGCCTAAGCTATATGAGTTATAGCTTGTAAAGATATAATTGCAAGGCCACCAGACAGCTTCCACACACCCCAGTAAAAAGGCAGGTTTAGGCACCAAGCCCTTCAGACTTTTCATGCCAACTGCAGTAGTAATCATTTGAACATCTACTGTTAAGGCAAGTTTACTTACACAACTGTACAACATTTTTCATGTCAATCACTTTTGCAGCAGTTTAAGCTGTATGGGTAGATTACTCAAACTTATAAATTTTGTGAGGTGGAATGAGGAGAGTCCAGAATCCAACCTTTTCCAAAAAGCCATATATGAAGCCAAGGCCCTGGTAGAGTGGGCCTTATCCCTGCCTGGTATAGTTTTGTTGTGGTGAGTATAACAAAGGATAATAGCCCTAGACAACCATTTGGAAATAGCCTGCTTTGACACAAGCTGTACCTTAGTGTTTCCTTCACAAGAAATGAATTTATCCAAAGAGCTGAAATATCTAATTCCATCAAGATAGTACCAGAGTTGTTTGAGCGTGTCCAAGGTATGCAGTACTTTTCTCCTATATTTTTAAGTTCAGGAAAGAAAAAAATACAGTTGCATAAGTATATTTACCATAGCATGGATATTCAAGTGGTCACTGCTGCAGTAGCCTTAGCTATATCTGGCCATGGATATAACAGCCGGTCAGCTACCAAAGCTTCAGGATATTATGCAAAATGATGATCTCATGAAAGGACCAATGGGTCTCTTGGGAGACGCTTAAGTAAAACCCCTTTCAAAAATATTTTGACATGAGAAAGCTTTAAAAGAGGAGGAGCCATGGGCAGACATGCTGAAATGGCTAATAAATGAACCTTGACAGAGGACTAAGAAAGTCCATAAGAATGTAATTCATACAAATATTATAAAAGGAGTGAACAACTATCCCTGAATGGCTGCTAGTTATGTTGTTGTTGGAACACAAGTAGAAAACTTTTTCTATTTGCTAATATATGCTTTTTAACTAGCTGACTTTCTTGCAGCCATTAGTACCTGCTATACATCCTCAGTAAAGAGATACTTAAAAGTAAAAGTCCCAGTCATCCAGGTAGTCAGGTGAAGTTGACTGGGATAAGGGTGTATCAAACACCTCTAATTTTGTATGAGTAGATCCATTATCTGTGGAAGCTTATGGTAATTGTGCCTGTCCATTTCCAAAAGAAGGGAGAACCTCTGTTGCCTGGGACAGAAAGGGATTCACCAGAAAGATCTTGGGGTATTCCTTCTGAATCTTTGGATGTACCCTAGATATCAGTGGGAAGGGTGGAAAAGTATACAAGAACATTCTTCTCAAAGAAAAAGAAAAACGCATCTGTCTTCCAGGCCTTCTAGCATTGAGTCTTGGAGTAAAATCTTGGCAGATGATTACTTAGACAGAAGACAAATGGGTCTGCTAGAGGAACTCTCCTCATATGGATTAAATCTTGGAAGACCCAGTCTAGTTTGCATATGTGAGGGTCCTCCTTGTCCTCTTCAGTTTGTCTACCACACAATATTAGTCTGACAAAATGAAGGATGCATGTGGAGTGAGATTGTGCTGTGAAGCTATTTCCCAAGCTGACATGGCTATTCTGCAAATAGGGTATCTGGTTCCCCCTTGCTTATTTATGTACTACATGACTGTGGTATTGTCTGTAATGGCTTGAAGATGTCCCTGGGTGGGAGCAAAGATGATTCAAAGAATTAAGTGCCTTGATCAGGGCAACCATCTCTTTTATATTTAGGTGCTTGCATCTGATCTTTGTGTCCCACACACCTTGCACTTTTATCCCTCCTGATACACCTCCCCAAACAAAGTCCAAGGGGGTCTATGGTGACTGACTGCTTTGGAACAGGGTGAGAGAAAGGGAGAGCTGGATTAAGGGATTTTTTATCTCCACCTAAAGATTTATCTTCTGACAAACTTCAGCACGGGGATTTGAAAAGACAAAGGATGTTGGTGCTGCAAACAAAGTGACTGCAGATGCATTTGTATGAATTCTTGCCAGGGTTATCATGAGAATCATAGATACCAAGAAATCACAAATCCTGAGGTATTCCCTCATACTGACCAAAATCTGAGTGGAAAACCTTAGAAATAGGGCTAGATATAGATCTATTTTTTTCATGTGGAAGAAAGGTTATTTGAACTGAGATGGTTAGTAGACACCCCAGGAATAGAATCCTATGTGAAGTAGTCAAAAAGCTTGTGTAAGAGATCTCTTACCAAAGAGGGAGATTATTGACGCCTTGAAAAAGACTGCAAAGTTAAGCAAGTTATCTAAATATGGAAAAATGTGGAGACCTTTTAGTCTGCAATAAGCTATAACTGGAGCTATTACACTTGTCTGAACACTCTTGGTGCAGTGAATAGTCTAAAGGGTAAGACAGAGGACTGATAATGTGATCCAGACACACAAATGCTTAAGAAAAGCATGACGGTTTGATGAGTAGTGATGAGATGAAAGCAAACTTTTTAAAACAGTTACTAGGAAACTTGAATAAGGAGGAAGAGGCAATAAGTTGCAAAGTGATATCATTTTGAACTTGGGCACTATGAGAAACAGGTTTAGGAAAGAAAGATCCAGAAATGGTCTCCAAGCATTTTCCTTCTTTGGCACTAAAGCATCCTTGAATAAAAGCCTTTTCCCTAATGGGAAGGAGTAACTGGTTATATCTGTGACAGTATGTGATGAAGAACAAATGGAAATGAGTGAACATTCAATTCATTCACGGATATCTCATACTATTTTCTGAGAAAATTTACTGTTCTTCCACTGAAAACTCTGGGGCATTCTGGAAAGTGTCTCAAAGAGATATAAGCCACTACAGGGAGAATCAGAAACTGAGATCTTCTCTAGGTCTGAAACAGATGTCTGAGGAGAAAACCCTGTATATCTCCCTTCATCTTCCTGTACAGGTTAAGAGTTTTGAATCTCTTCAGGAAAAGACATATCCCTCTTTCTTTAATCAGAAACTATTTTACAAAAAGGATCAAGAGCATTAATTAAACCCTGAGAAAAACTCAGTAAATTACTAGAATACAAGAATATTTGAGGATAACTAGATGCATGTTTAGTTTTCTCTTTATGACAGGAAAAATGGAACCAGCATTGTTATTAATAGCAGTAGAAATTTCTCCTGGGATGGGCACAACATGGATAGGGTGATACAAAACACAATGAAACCTATTGAGTATATTTTAAAAGACTCCTGGGGATTTTTGAGAAAAATTAAACAGGAGCATTAGTCAGATGAAACAAGTTTTTCAACAATAGATGTGGTGGACCTTTTCACTTCTATTCCACACGATGCAGGACTGAAACTGTTCCAAGATGCAGTGTTGGAAATGACTAGTTTAAATGGTGCACTACTTAACTTTGTGATGGATGTTATGGAACTTGTTTTAAAGAACAACTATATGTGTTTGGGGAACAAATTTTTCAGACAAGTTAAAGGGGTGGCCATGGGGCGAACTGTGCTCCAACTTATGCTAACCTAGTAATGTATGCATGGGGAAAACAGCATGTATTCACATTGGGCTTTGATCAGTACTGGTTTGTTAATTTGAGATTTTTGTATGACATTTTTATTCTGTGGAAAAAAATGGTTAATAAGGGATGAATTTGTAATAACAATGAACAACAATAATTATTTTCTGAAGTTTACCTGTAACCATACAGATGATTGTGGAAACTATCTAGATGTAACTATATTTAAAAACAAGGAAGAAAAAAAGTTTGGTTCCAAACTATACAGAAAACCAACATTTTCTAATAGTTACCTGGACTATAGAAGCCAGCACCCTTTCTATACTAAAAAGAACATAGAGAAAAGGCAAATTGTATGCACAGCAAGAATGTGTTCAGATATTCCCTTATTCAAAATAGAGTTAGGAAATCTGATTGCTATGTACAAAGAAAGGAGATATCCAGAGAGTTTATTTGATATAGGAAAAATATTTTGGATGAATGAGGTGACAAGTACACCTCCTTTTTGGGTACTAATAAAGAAATTGTAGTTAAAACTACTCTGGTTGGCAATTCATTTCCAAATTCTATGGTTTTACAATGCATTGGGAATTCCACTATCTTGAGAGATATTATAACAAAAAATTGGGTAATGTTTAGAAGTAGTGCTGAGACACTTGACATTTTAGGTCCCAATCCTACTTTTGTGTATAAAACAGGACGGAATTTGAAAAACTATTTTGAACATCCCTCAAATATGAACAGTAAAATAATTAATGGAACTAAAAAATGTGGGAGATGTTATTATTGAAGTTACATCTTACAAAATAAAACAGTTCCCGGGATTTAATAAACTCTGTGTAGGAATAGTGTTATTCCTACACAGAGTGAATGGTTTCCGCAGCCTCATAGCCTTAACAGCAGCATGACTTACATATTAATGAAGGTCCGCTACTGAGAATGGCTCTGTGGACACGAACACTGAAGGAGTGCAGGGGCATATTTCAGTAGTGCTCACATATCCAACACACCTCCTGCACTCTGAAAGTGCCATACAGCACTTTCTAACTGCTTTCAGTGTCTGCAGACACTGAAAGCAGGAATTAAAATTGGAAGCAATGCAGGTGGTGTGTGACATCTACTGTCACACACCCCCTGCATTGCAAAAGTGCAGTACAGCACTTTTAACATATGTCTGAACCTCTTGGAGCCAAAAATCTAGAGAAAGCCTAAAATGATGGGGGGCATACCTCTCAACCTCTTAGAGCAAAAAGCTGGACAAAACCGAAAATTATGGGGGGACAGATTATAAATATTTCCTTACAAACCTAGAAAGTTGGTAGAGGAACAGGGTTTGTATTAACATACCATGTAGGGAAGGATTAGAAGTCTGAGACTGAAATGTATGCCATTATGTAGTGACTTCAATCCTGATATTGACCATACAGACTTAGACAGTTGATAGAATGACAGTTAGTGCATTACCAAATATGGCTTACAAGTAGTACTGATACATGTAAAGTGCTTCTATTAATTTTATTTATTTTTTCCATTCTAAGTTAAGTTTAAGCATAGCTAAGTGGATCTGCACATTATGGCCCTCTGCTCAGCATTGCTTAAACATCTCATAGGAGCTAAATACAAATGTATAGCTAAAATCCTTAATGGCAAAATAGTATACTGGTTAGAGTCCTGACTTTGCATGCAGCAGTTCATGGTTTGAGTACCAAGACAGGCCCTTTATTTTTACATGGGAGAGCATTGTTAAAATTATTTTTTTTATTTTAAATTATGCATTAATTGATATTTGCTAACCAGGGTAGTGTAGCTGGTTTAAAATGGAAGTGTCAGTGCATATAACATGTGAAATCACCCATGTATACACAAGTGTCCCATACAATATAGTCACACCCCAAGGTAATGTAATGAAAGCACATAGGGGGACTCCATGTAAAGTAAATAATATATACTTAATAATATGTCAGTAATGATTAATTAATTTACAATTCTGATATTTTCTTAAAATGAAAACTGAACAATGATTAGCAATGCTCATCTCTACTTAGCCAGTTTAAGCATTGCTTAGACATACATTCTAATCAGCAGTCGGCGCAGCTAAGCAGATTTGCACACTGTTAGGGAGTACTCAGCATTTACCCCTTTAAGCACTGCTCAACTCAGCTTAGCAGATTTGCGCACTGCTTAGCTGAGCTTAGCAGTTTCAGAATGGTCCAATGATGGCAAAGGGTGGGAATATGACCTTAATTTAAATGGCACTGGTGGGAATACAGCTAGAACCTGTTGTATTTTGCTCTGTGCAGGAACCATGTCTGGCGTTGGAGAGGGAGCGCACTTTCGGGTGCAGCACGAGGGCATTCTGGAGTCCAGGGTCATGGCTGGACTCCTTGTAGAACAACATGATGACAGACTGCTGCAGGGCCAGTACCAGTGCTCTCAGTACAAAGTGGAGGCCTGGGACAATCTGGCATGCAATCTCACCAGTGCTACTGGAATCCCCAAACTGTTAAGCAGGTATGGCATCATTATGCTGACCTAAAGCATAGGAAGGTGGTGCTCTTGGACCAGTGGATCCAAGATGCTTGGGCACGGAATGCTCCAGTAGTTTGTAAACATCTCATCCATAGGTGTACCAAATTCTAGCCTGACTATGTGATAGACAGGTATGCATAATGTTTGTTTTTTCCTCCTACAGCTGCTGTGGAGAGGGCTAACAGTGCTGAGGCCCATGCTGACAGACTGACAAGGCTGTGCCAATAGGCTGGTGAGTACAGATCTACCTTGCAGCATATAGTAAAATAAATAAGAAGGAGTAAATTGTTTACTGCCAGTATGTGTAGTTTGTGCTGTGTCTAACGAATAAATAAAAGTTTGCCAGACTAATATTAATCTACAGGATATGCAGCAGTAAATCACTGTGTCATATAAGTAAAATAAAGACTTATACCATGGACTGTTGTGTTTACTGTGGTATGTTGCTGTAGAAATAGAATGTGCACAACTTCTTCACAGCAAATATGGCTTTCACAGCACACATTAACTGAGGTTGTTCTGAGAGCAAGCTGTTAAGCAAAACTGTAGATTGTAGAGCAGTAAAACAAGATATAAACAAAATATATTCTGCACTAAGATCTGAACCCTGAATAGTAATGTGGAATGTATTATAGTGTGTCCCCTACAGCATTGCCTTGTGTTAACCTTTGCTTTCCAAATTGTATTATTTCAAATGATTAATGAACAGTACACTATCTGTTATGCATGAATCACAAGATTACAAGGTCAAACTGGCTAACCAACAGGGTATTAGGTAGAAATCAGACAAACTAGGGACAGCAGTTCCCCAGTAGCTCATTGTGATGAGAAACAACTTTGTTGTTCAGTTTTGCACACCCAGACATGGTTTGAATCCAGGGAGTGGTATTGAGATGTGTGGATATATACACTCAAGAAATCTTGAAGAGTTCGAGAAACAGTCAGCTAGTGTTAAAAGATATTTTCTCCACAGGTCTTACAGGTAAAGAAATGTATTTCAGTATGAAGGGCATACTAATACACCATATACAACTGTTCCACTATCCAACCTCATGCCTGCAAATGACAGCAGGATAGGTACATACACCATGCTCTCTTCCCAATACATGTCTCTCAAGTGTCATGCTGTCACAGCTAGTGGTCACTGCTGCCAATAACATTGGACACATATAGGAATCCAAGTGAAGTATGTCAGTAACACACTCACACAACATCAGTGCAGGGTACCTCTTCTTTGTCAGATATGTAACCCTGACATGTACGAGTCCCCTCTAGTCATGTACCCAGAGTTGTCACAGTTTGCTCCATACCATTCCAGGTTAATAGTTTAACAGGTATGTATGTGCTACAGAAGCTATGGGCCATAGGTAGATGTAAAGTGAGGGCAGACCTGTAGAGTATTGAACAGTATTGTTGTAAAAAACAGAAGCCTATACAGTTGTTAATGGACTTTTTTTCTCCCCCACCCCTCATCTGCATCAATAATCATTATTCATATACTATGGGTATGTTGTTCTCAAAACCTATTGTTGGGACATGTGTTTCATTATTGTTCATATACTTAATTGGTGCATATTAACATACCTTGCTCAAATACCATTATTGATGGACTGTTGCCAGCAATGTAACTTGCATGCTGTTAAAATGTTTACTGTTGTTCCATTTATGCATGTGTTTTGTTTGCTATATGACTGTTTCAAATCTGTTGTTTTGGGTTAATTGTAACAAACACGCATGCTGTTATAACTAATTTTGAAATGTTTTGTTCATGACTAACAAATATATTTTGGAAAACCTCAACACCATAGCACATTTGGGAAGGCAGATCCCACTGGATCCACTTGTCCCACCTCATTTGACCGTGGCACAGGACCCCAGTATGTCTGGGACCCAACCTGGAACTTCTTCCTCTGACAGTCCTGCACCACCTTCGGGTGGACCTGCCTAAGGAAATGGGGCCTATCCCCCCTAGGTGTGGGCATGGAGAGGAGCCCGTCACGCACCACAAGTTCTGGGATATGGTGCTCAGTGTCATCCACTCTGAGTTGGATGGACGGCTGCACCAGATGGAGGGCTGCCTGGCACACATGGGGGGGCAGGCTGCCCTGTTATCCAGCCCACAGTACAGCTACCTTTGGGGCCATAAAAATGCAGTGGTGACTGCCCATTGATGGGAACCTCAGTCCCACTGTATCCATTTGGGGGCTCATGGGCCTCTGATTCCCAACCACCCTCCCCGTCCAAGGTGTTTACCCCCTCATGTGTCATATAGCACCCCTATCTGTTGTCTTGTGTGTCTTGTCTGTCTGTGATGCAACCTATCCTACCCAACCTACCTCCCCAAACATACCTACAGCCCTTCCCTAACATCTCACTCTCATTTTAATTAAAAAAGGGCATCTGTCTCACAAGAAAATCATTGCCCCATACATAGCTCTATATTTTGTACCCCATGTCTAGTGATGTATATCTATCTACACTCAAATTACTCTACAAATGTATGCTTCCAACACTCCTCCCTGTGGGGTGTGAGGCTATAAATTCCAAATTTTCCACATCAGAGACTTGGCAGAGCTCATTATTTTGTTGCTGGCAGCTGTTGCTGCAGAAGAAATGTGGAGCTATGGTCTTTTCCTACACCCATTCTGCACATCCCTAGCTGCTTTTCCTAATGTTTTACCACCTGTTTGCCCCCATTTTACCACTTTCATATCACCCTTTTTTCTTTTCTTTATTTAAAATTAGCAAGGGTACAAGCGGGAATAAGTGCCACTAAGTGAAGCTAAGAGGACTTAACCTTCTGTTAGCATCACTTAGCTTCACACATTACTGTGCAAACCTGCTTACAACTGCTTAAAAGTGCTTTAATCACTCTGTGTCCATCAGCCCTTGTTCTGCCCAGCAACAAAATAATGAACTCTGCCAAGTCTCAAACACAGGACACTGTGCACTACAACATTGCAATGTATAACTACAACATCTGAGCTGTAGGGATTTGTAATGCTTTTACAAACATATCATGTATTATGGTCATTTAAGATTAATGAAAAAAACATCATTGCCAAGCCTTGAACCCAGGACCCTGTGTACTGCTAACACAGCAACATACCTCTACACTATCAGAGCTGTGGAAGCTAGCAATGCTTTTACAAACATATCATGCATTACAATCTTTTAACATGAAGGGAAAATACACATCCTTGGCAAGCCTTAAACTCAGAACCCTGAGCACTATAGTCACAGCAGTTACCACTACTCCACATGAGCTGGCTGAAAAAGAAATGCTTCAGTAAATATATCTCGCAGGATGTTCATCCAACATTAGGGAAAAACCTGAGGAATTAGTAATGTTTTATATATATATATATATATATATATATATATATATATATATATATATATATATATATATATATATATATATATATATATATGTGTGTGTGTGTGCACACACACACGCACACACATCTATACATATATATATATATATATATATATATATATATATACACACACACACACACACACACACACACACACACACACACACACACACACACACACACTGCAAGACGAAGCCTGACAAAGTGGGGGGATAAAGGCCAAACAATAGTGACATATTTGAAATATGGCTGTTATACACTTAGAAGTTTGCTACAGTATCACAGTTTGTTTTAACATATATTTTCTGACAGATGTCAGGTCTGAAACACAAATTATTGTCATAATTTAGTGATGTCAATGCTCACATTATCCCACTGATTTGTCAAAAAGTCACAACTGTTATGGGGAACAGACCAAAAATATGAACCATGCATCTGGACAGTATATAGAAATCTGAACATTTGACAGGTAAGATGCAGTCATGTAACAGAAGGGAAAAAACACTGAGAGCTGCCAACCATTTCACTCAGCACCTTCTGAACTACAGTCAGGCCAACACAACAATATCCCAAATCAGGTCTGGGGAATACTCATGCATTTGCCAATATATCATGCACTACAGGGATGTAACTGTAGGGAAAAACAGATGTCAGTGAGAAATTGTCTACCCACAACCATTTGCACCACAGGCACAGCAACATACCAGGAACCCAATTGAACTGTAGAGTATAATGACTGTTTGAACAAGCATATCTTGATTACCAGTCACACACTACACCTACATATACTGCCCAAAGTCACAGTGTACTGGGAATCCTGAAGTGTTATGGGACACTTCTCATTCACCCCTACAAGCATATAAAGCTGATAGGCCACCAGCAGCTGTAGCAGCATGCACAGTCAGATAGAAAAGGATCTATGACGCTCACATCTTCCCCTCTTCCTACTCAGCCCAAGAAACATTTGCACATTACATTGCTACACAATCTTGACAGTCTGTTAACAATGGCCAGACATGTATAACTCTCAACTGTACATATTTCCACAGAATGTCCAGGGTGTGGTACCATATTTATGGCCACTGCCTCATAACATTTCTTGGATTCTGTTAAATCACTGGGATGATATCAGGAGTGAAGTCATTAAATAATGATATACCATATCCCTGAACCTCTTACTGCAAGACATCTGGACAAAGCCTGACATACTTGGGGGACAGGGGGCCAAAATAGGGATGTAGCTTAAATAATGGTGTTGCAAACTGAAAAGTTGCTGGTGTTACAGGGTTTGTTGTAACATAACTTTTCTGAAAGATATGAAGCCTGAAACACAAATGGATGTCATCATTTAGTGACTTCAATCCTCACATTATCCTACTGATTTGTCAAAAACAGAAATTGTCCGAGGAACAGACCAAACATAAGAGGCAAACCTCTGAACATTCTGTGGAAATCTGGACAGTTGAGAGGTATGTCATATATATATCACTGTCAGACTTCAAATCATGCAGAAAATGCATGTCCAGACAAACCTTGTTAATCTAACAATCTTCTAACTGTATAACAGCAGTACTTACAATTTGCACCTAATTCTGGTTCTAAGAGGTATTTCCAACTACTTTCTGTGAAGCTGTAGCTCCCACACCTGCATAATGTCCTCCTCACAGGCAAGGAAAAGGGGCAAGGCCCACATGAAGGACTTAACTGTAACACTGTGTTGCTATGGCATTGGCTAATGTAAAGACAATACAGCTGTTCTGGATGCAATTAGCAAGTGGGAGACACCAATTGGTGCACAGGCCATCACCTGTTCATGAGCATTACCTACAAACGGCAAATTGCTGCCTATGAAAAACAGGTCTGATCCTTTAAATGGAAAGACTGCAAATACAGATCAAGAGAAGTCACGATTACTCTGAGAAAGCACTACAACAGGTATGTCAAATAAGTAAGCATTTAATGGAATGCAGAACAGAGGATACAATAACAGGAAATAGGAAGTTAAACAATATGTCTCAACAATACTTGCTAGACTGAAATTTTGATGTTCAGCACCTATGGCCTTTCCATTTGGCTCTGATTGTGTGACATAGATCACAACTCTGGCCCCTGAGTCACCCCAGGAAAAGTCAGCTCACATCTGACTACTACTGGAGTGTCTGTTGTACAATACTGACTGTGACACTGCCAGGCCAACTACCTGGGATTTTGTAAATATTCATGTCACTTGTGAATACTACTAATACATATGCTTGTCTTACAAATCTAAGAGTCATATATAAGGTGTGTGCATAGTAAACAACTGGCCCAGAAGTGTGTGTTGAACTGCATGTTATATACTGAGCTCATACCTTTCAACTGTCCAGAGTTTTGCACACTAACCACTTTTGCCCCATATCTGTAGTCATTTTCTCATAGAGTTGTGTTATGTCTGGCAGATCAGTCAAGAAGACTGATGTCGGAATACAATAACATACATTTGAATGTCAGATGTCATGTCCTGCAGAGTATTCTTTTGAATGCATAACCTACTGTGCTATCAACTGTCTTAAGTGTGTTACAGCAATATGTATAAAGTGTCACTATTTGTGGGCCATTGTCCCCCATTTATGTCTGCCTTCATCCAGATGTCTTGCTCTAACAGGTTGAGAGATATGACTGAGCTGGAAGAGTGTAAACACAGTGTGTCATACTGACATAGAACAGAAATGTATATCAGGTATTACCTGTGCACATGTAGTTGGTGTAGCTGGAAGCCTCAGACATACAGACATGAGTTGCAAAACATCAGGTAAATAAGCTGTATATGTTTTACAAGTGTGTAATCTTAGTTTCAGTACATCACACAGGCATAAGTGTCTACAGCTACAGGTTGTTGCATTGCCTTGAAACAGAAATGATTTCTAGATTGAGTACGATTTCCAGGTTGAAACTGGAAAAGTGTTTAACTATGTTATGACTTTGTGTCCAGGACTACAACAATCATCAATATGAGCAACTACATAGCTGTATGGACTCAGCAATACCTGACTTGTAAAACTCACCTCCCCCAAGGTAAAGTAATCCTCTTTGGTGGACAGCAGCAATACAAAAAACACCTGATAGGTTGAGATATTGGCCGTACAGGGCCAAGAAGCAGGCACCAAATTGGAAGCAATTCCACCTTTGTCTGAACAGGCATATTAAGTCACAGGTGAATCACCGTAAGCCTAACTATGAGTACAAATTGGACACATCCACCAAGGCTAATCACAAGGCCTTCTTCACATGTGTCTGCAATCTCGGAGGCAACAACCAAATCCACCCTGTACTGGTAGTCAAAAACACCACATACACACATGCCATAGCTATAGCCAACCCAATGCAGACAGGTTAAGTGAAAATGTCATCCCCCTGGCACCCATCAGTATAGGAGGATATGCACAGCACCTAGCCCCCTCCCCTCATCATCAGGGAGCAGGCCCATAATACCCTCTCAAAGGCAACAAATTGAAGTCTCCATGGGACCTGATAACATCCATGTCTGCATCCTACATGAACTCAGGCATGAGCTCTCAGCTCCATTACATACTGTAGTTAAACAAAGCCTGAGCACCAGTGTCATCCCATCTGCATGGAAGACAGCCACTGTTATCCCTCTACACAAATGTAAATGATGAATGGAGGATTATGCACATTAATGGCCCACATTGGGGGGAATATGATACATCAGGACCAGGGAGAGCAATGCAAGCTCATACTGTGCTGATAAATGGCATGGGTATGATGTGTTTGTTAGTGGTGGAGAGTGCTAGCAAATGTGGATGTGCAGGCTGTGTAAATAACATTGACCAATTTATGAGGTCCTGTGATGTGTTTCCATGTTTATGTCCTCCAGGTGGAATGCCACGTATGTGTCAGCCTGCATGCTCAAAAACTGAGACTGCAGCAATTATTGAAGCCATTCAGCAGACTCACGGAGTCCTGTTCAGCTGCAGCAAACAACAGCTGTAGGAGCGGACTGCCCTGTGGGTGAACTTAGTTACCAGGGTGAACAGTGTGGGTCAGCATGGGCAGACCTATGAATAGGTCAGGCACAGGGCAACCAACCTCATACACCATGCCCAGCAAAGGGCTGCTGCCATGGCCAGGGACAGTACAGACACAGGCGGGGGTCCTGCTATGCAGGCCCCACTGACACCAACAGAGGAGTTTCTTGCCAAACTTGGGGCAGCCACTGCACCCCAGCAAACTGAACACACCCAAGCCATGGAGGTGGGTGGCACCCAGACAACAGGTGAGGAAAATCAAGGTAAAACCCCAGTGGACATCAATTGAATACTGTAGCAGTCATACTGGCATCCATAGAGTATCTAGATGCATATGTCAGGTCAAACTGCATTTGTGGGTGGGGTTTTGTAATGGACACAAATGCACATCTATTGTGAATGACAGCAAATTGTGTAGTATCAGAGCTCGTATTGTACATGTGCAGAAATGCAGCATTTATCCTGTACCAATGCCACATGTGAGTCTGCTGAAAATACCTCTCTCCCACAACTACATAGGTCCCTCTGGTATGGATGGGGAACAGCAGCCTGAAGCCAATGAGCATGGAAATGTCTTGTTGTGGCTCACCAATACCCTAGGCATGTTAAGGGCATGCATTTTACCATGCACACGACTGTTATTCTTAGTCATATTGCGATATGTGCATGTTCACTTGTGGTGGGGTTAACTGCATTGCATCACAGTGGTTATCACAGGGGCCTATTTGCAGGAGATGTAACATTTCTGTAGGTGTTGCCACTGTGCTATACAGGTACAGCAATAATGTGTACATGGGTGCAGTGTGTGCTAGGTGAAGGCCCATCACCTACTAACACTACTCACATATCCCAGAGATGTATATTAGTACCAACATTAAATGGACATAGCTGCACTGCATGATGTTAAGGGCCTGTACAGAGTGTGTATGTTGTAGTCTGATTGTGTGTCATGCATATCATTCAGATATTGCGTGGTCTGCATAGTGCCTTTCTGCCATCTCACGTGTGTGTGTGTGTGTGTGTGAGTGTGTGTGTGTGTGTGTGTGTGTGTGTGTGTGTGTGTGTGTGTGTGTGTGTGTGTGTGTGTGTGTATGCATGCATGTGCATGCATGCATGTGTGTGTGTGTGTGTGTGTGTGTGTGTGTGTGTGTGTGTGTCTGTGTATCAGCAGAACTTTTACTAGAGGTACTAATTTACATATTTTTCTTCCCCTCACAGGTGGACATAGGAGTCGGTGTCCCTCCCACTCACAACCTGATGTCAGTGTTTCTGCGGACTTTGGTGATGATGGTGGTCATAGTGATGTACAGGTGAGGTTGTCAGGGGCTGAATCTGTGCCATCGGTTGTCATCCCACTTTCAACCAAAATGTATCCACACACAGTCACAATGCCCACACATACTCTGTCCCCAGCAGCCACAAATAATGGACAGTTGGAGGGTGGTGGCATGAAATAGGCTAGTGTGATGACTATGGCAAGTGTGAGTGTAGACACTAGCCACAGCCAGAGAGCAAGCAAGGTCTGACACAGGCAGATGGACAGGGGTGCTCAAAGGAGGACTGCTGCCCTTCAAGCCCCTGTCATAAGTGTCACAGCAGGTGTCACCAGACGCATGTTTCAGACCGTTATGGAGGCACAGGCATGTACTGATTGCAACACCAGACAGATACTTAGGGTCTTGAATGCAACACTTCCTGCCACGTGTGACGACCTCCACAGCCTTGCTGATGCCACATGTTATTATACTGAGATCATGGATAGATCGTAGGGTGAAACATTGTCAATCCTTAGGGGAATGTCTGTGCTGGACATGTGGTGGGAGTAGGGAGTCGGCCATGAGGAGGTAAGTCAGCAACAATATCATCTGAGAGTCTACGGTGCCATGCACATTCACACTACTATAGTGGCAGTACCACCAGCACTACTGAAGGGAGGGTGCTGTCCACACCACAACAGAGCAGGCTATGGGCACATGGTCCTGGCCGGTCCCATTAGAGACACGGATCCAGCAGACAGCAGTAACCAACAAGGAATAGTACTGCATCTGGCCTTGGGCCTGGTGGTGCGAGTGAGACCCCTGGCAGAACCAGTTTCCATGTCTCTGGCTGGAGATGGTGAACTGTACACCCTGCTATGTATGGTCCACAGCTGTCCAACATACCCCTGTGTAGGGCAGCTACATGGTGTGACTGTATGCATACAAGCACACACACACACACATCTCTATCACAGGCATTTCATCACCAGACACACACAGCTCCTCTGCCCACCCATTTAGACAATACCCCTCCAAACACACAGACACATGATGTCAACCATATGGATCAGCCTAGGCCTCTGCCAAACCCACACTACACCCCGTGCATATGATAATAACTGTGCCACATACCTGTCATCCATACGATCAATGCAGGGACATGCTAATATGGGTCTGATGCACAGGATGACTATAGTACAGTGCAGTAATATAATGTTGTGTAAGGTGCTGTTTGCTGGCAATTGTTATGAGTACA
>NC_056743.1:1038178157-1038198157 GCF_019279795.1 Protopterus annectens | reverse complement strand
TTTCTTGCTCTATGAGGTTGAGAGGTATGGGTGTGGGCACAGAGTGTATTCTACTGAGCAGGGATGTCCATTTCATGTGTGGTATATTCCACATAGCACTGTGATTTCCAGGTATGTTAGTGGCACAGCAGTATAGGGTAATGTGATGAACCTGTGACTGATATTTCTTCATAGGTTGATAGGTTGGTATAAGGTTACTGGGCTATTGGCCCTGATGCCCTTATAACCTTTGCAGATGAGAGTGTAGCCCAAGGTAAGACATGTAAGCACCCAGAGCCCCTATACAGCAGCAACATAGGTGGAGTATTGGGACTGTATTTTCTGTTCCTATGCACTTATACAGAGAGCACTTCACAAGGAGTATTGAGGCATTCAGCTTGATGTGGACATGGAGTCATACACCATGCCCAGCAAAGGACTGCTGCCATGGCCAGGGACCATACAGACACAGGTGGGGGTCCTGCTATGCAGGCCCCACTGACACCAACAGAGGAGTTTCTTGCCAAACTTGGGGCAGCCACTGCACCCCAGCAAACTGAACACACCCAAGCCATGGAGGTGGGTGGCACCCAGACAACAGGTGAGGAAAATCCAGGTAAAACCCCAGTGGACATCAATTGAATACTGCAGCAGTCATACTGGCATCCATAGAGTATCTAGATGCATATGTCAGGTCAAACTGCATTTGTGGGTTTGGTTTTGTAATGCACACAAATGCACATCTATTGTGAATGACAGCAAATTGTGTAGTATCAAAGCTTGTATTGTACATGTGCAGAAATGTAGCATTTATCCTGTACCAATGCCACATGTGAGTCTGCTGACAATACCTCTCTCCCACAACTACATAGGTCCCTCTGGTATGAATGGGGAACAAAAGCCTGAAGCCAATGAGCATGGAAATGTCTTGTTGTGGCTCACCAATACCCTAGGCATGTTAAAGGCATGCATTTTACCATGCACACGACTGTTATTCTTAGTCATATTGTGATATGTGCATGTTCACTTGTGGTGGGGTTAACTGCATTGCATCACAGTGGTTATCACAGGGGCCTATTTGCAGGAGATGTAACATTTCTGTAGGTGTTGCCACTGTGCTATACAGGTACAGCAATAATATGTACATGGGTGCAGTGTGTGCTAGGTGAAGGCCCATCACCTACTAACACTACTCACATATCCCAGAGATGTATATTAGTACCAACATTAAATGGACATAGCTGCACTGCATGATGTTAAGGGCCTGTACAGAGTGTGTATGTTGTAGTCTGATTGTGTGTCGTGCATATCATTCAGATATTGTGTGGTCTGCATAGTGCCTTTCTGCCACCTCAAGTGTGTGTGTGTGTGTGTGTGTGTGTGTGTGTGTGTGTGTGTGTGTGTATCAGCAGACCTTTTACTAGAGGTACTAATTTACATATTTTTCTTCCCCTCACAGGTGGACATAGGAGTCGGTGTCCCTCCCACTCACAACCTGATGTCAGAGTTTTTGCGGACTTTGATGATGATGGCGGTCATAGTGAGGCACAGGTGAGGTTGTCAGGGGCTGAATCTGTGCCATCGGTTGCCATCCCACTTTCAACCAAAATGTATCCACACACAGTCACAATGCCCACACATACTCTGTCCCCAGCAGCCACAGATAATGGACAGTTGGAGGGTGGTGGCATGAAATAGGCTAGTGTGATGATTATGGTAAGTGTGAGTGTAGACATTAGCCATAGCCAGAGGGCAAGCAAGGTCCCACACAGGCAGATGGACAGGGGTGCTCAAAGGAGGACTGCTGCCCTTCAACCCCTGTCATAAGTGTCACAGCAGGTGTCACCAGACGCATGTTTCAGACCATTATGGAGGCACAGGCACGTACTGATTGCAACACCAGACAGATAGTCAGGGTCTTGAATGCAACACTTCCTGCCACGTGTGACAATCTCCACAGCCTTGCTGATGCCACATGTTATTATACTGAGGTCATGGATACATGGTAGGGTGAAACATTGTCAATCCTTAGTGGAATGTCTGTGCTGGACATATGGTGGGAGTAGGGAGTCAGCTATGAGGAGGTAAGTCAGCAACAATATCAGCTGAGAGTCTACGGTGCCATGCACATTCACACTGCCATAGTGGCAGTACCACCAGCACTACTGAAGGGAGGGTGCTGTCCACACCACAACAGAGCAGGCTATGGGCACATGGTCCTGGCCGGTCCCATTAAAGACACGGATCCAGCAGACAGCAGTGACCAACAAGGAATAGTACTGCATCTGGCCTTGGGCCTGGTGGTGTGAGTGAGACCCCTGGCAGAACCAGTTTCCATGTCTGTGGCTGGAGATGGTGAACTGTACACCCTGCTATGTATGGGCCACAGCTGTCCAACATACCCTTGTGTAGAGCAGCTACATGGTGTGACTGTATGCATAAAAGCACACACACACACATCTCTATCACAGGCATTTCATCACCAGACACACACAGCACCTCTGCCTACCCATTTAGACAACACCCCTCCAAACACACACACACATGATGGTTGATTTGTATTAAAAGACTTGGCTTCTACCCTGGTGGAACGGAGATTTTATTTTTACACACACACATGATGTCAACCGTATGGATCAGCCTAGGCCTCTGGCAAACCCACACTGCACCCTGTGCATATGATGATACCTGTGCCACATACCTGTTATCCATACGATCAATGCAGAGACATGCTAATATGGGTTTGATGCACAGGATGACTATAGTACAGTGCAGTAATATAATGCTATGTAAGGTTCTGTCTGCTGGCAATTGTTATGAGTACACATCAAAGTGTATACATCATTTTAACCATGATTCATTACTGGTGTTAGTAATGCTGACTGAATATAGTCTCACATGCTGCATTCTGTTTGTGTTCCAGGTTTCTGTGTTTCTGCAGGCTGTGACCCTGCTGACATTACCAATGAGGAATATGGCAGAGTGGAATCACACTGACCTTTTAATAGCCAAGTTACAGCTGTATATGTACATGTTTACCAGGTGTATATGCATGCAACAGTGTGTGAGGGACACTGGTGGGAGACAGTGTGACCTTGCATACATACCCCTCGACACAGCCAGCTAGCCTTCATACATATCACCTTGCTGGTTATGTAGTACCACAGGCTCATACATACAGAGGAGGTTACTTGAGTACTGGCACTAGGTCCCTCACAGGCCTAGCCATTACTTTAATCCCAACAGATTCACCTATCCTTTGGGCACAATGTAGTCACAAGGCCTTCACATGTCTACATATTGCATACACACATAGGCAACACACAATGTGCGTGTGACATTATCAATTGTGGAGTGTGGGACACAGCTTGTAGTAATGTGACAGTTGGCAGCACATAGCATGCCCATGAAGTGCAACACACAGGATGTCCTCTGGTATGCTAGTATGACACCTTCTTTGTGTGACATTACCTTAGCTTACAATATTTCTCATGACATTAAGCTGCTTTTGATGTGCAATCACTTCTCTATGCAAGCAGTACTAAACTGTATGACAAGTTTCTTGTCCTACAGTCTTGGGACCTCGTTTAACTGCTTCAATTGTCATCAGAGGTTACACCTTGCTAAACATAGACTTCAACCTACAGAGTAGTTCAGACATACCTGTCAACTGTACAGTTTACACCGACTGTCCTGATTCATGCCACATACATTTGGTACATTTTCTCATACACCTGTGCCTTTCTGGCAAATTGTTGCCAAATCATTGTAGGCTGATGTCATACAGTATTTAAAATGATTTTAAATGTGTTGCAGGAATATTAACTGAACTGGAAGTTTTGACATTGCTCTTCAGTTAGAATCTTAGTGGCCTTGAAACTGCCCACCCCTCTTGTAAATTTGTGTTTGGATACTCCTGCTGGGTCCATCTCATTTGCTCACTCAACTGAGTGCAGTGAGATCATATTCTGATTTCAGGCACTCCTACTGTGTACAAAGAGAGCATCTGGGAAACAGAAAAAATATGTAAGCTTGTTTCCTGCCTTTCCTGTTAAGTGGTATAGACTATTTGTAGGCTTCTGAGCCCCCAAGCCCTTCTGTGTTGGAGGGAAGCCTTCTAGCTTAGTTTTTTTTTCTTATAACTAGCCAGTTTTCTAGTTTCAGCACTCAAATCTGTTTCTTTGATCTCAGCACTTGTTCAGAAAAAAAAAAAATTTCATCTGCTTTTACTGTACTTGTGTTTCTACCTACTTTATTTTACTTTTGCATCATCTTAAAAGTACTCAATTATATTTATTACTGCTTGGTGTAACTCATTCTAAGCCTTTTGGTTTAAACACTTGGGCTTGGACCAGTTGTTTTGCACTGAGAGGGTTTGTGGTCTGCACTGTAGTGGCAGAACAGGTAGCTTACATCATTCTAGGTTGGGAACTGCTGATTGAGGGCTCAGTGGCTGTTATTCTAAAAGTGTATTAATTCTGGTTTAAGCACTTGGGCTTTCAGGCCAGTTATTTTACATTAAGAGGGTTCGTGGTCTGCACTCTTGTGGGAGGAGAGGCTGGACTCTGCCCTTCTGAGCTGGGAATTTCTGGTTAAAGGCTTATAGTGCATGCATATCTGAACTGCTTCTTACTGAAGTTGGTGCGTCTTGTTTGCTGTGGCATAGACTGGATTCAGGCCTGCTGGATCTAGCTTTGTTTGTGTAACTTGAGCACTAATCCAGGCATTCTCTAAAGTATTCAATTGTATTTATGACTGCTTGGTAGTAACTTGATTAAAGTGTAGCTATCATTCTAAGTCTTTTGGATTAAGCACTTGGGCTTCAGACCAGTTGTTTTACATTAGGAAGGTTTGTGGCATGCACTGTGGTGGCAGGACAGGTAGCTTTCATCCTTCTAAGTTGGGAACTGCTGATTGAGAATCCAGTGTCTGTTATTCTTAAAGTGTATTAGTTCTGGTTTAAGCACTTGGGCTTCAGGCCAGTTATTTTACATTAAGAAGGTTCATGATCTGCACTCTTGTGGGAGAAGAGGTTGGACTCTGCCCTTCTGAGCTGGGAATTTCTGGTTAAAGGTTTATAGTGTCTGAATATTTGAACTGTATCTTACTGAAATTGGTACACCTTGTTTGCTGTAGCATAGACTAGATCCAGGCCTGCTGAATCTAGCTTTGTTTATATGCTTGTTTGCTTGTTATTTCCCTGGAATGCTAATTCCACCTAATACGCGGCTTTTCAGCACTTCTGTGGATCACTAGTGATATCTGCATTGCTTACTGTACTTATTTCCTTGTTTCACTTGAAAGAAAGTTACTGTTTGCCATTTTTGCATTTAAGTTACCTGTAACACATTGCACTTAAGTTACCTGGCACTTGCTCACTAAAGCAATTATATAAGCCAGCACTAAAATTAAAAGCACTACACCCTCACTCCCCACTGGCCCTTGTTTTCAATTATTAAGGAATTCCCAATATTATTCTAGCATGTCCAAAGGTCAGTTGTCAGTCTCCTCTCCGGTCCAGCTGGTGAATCTGGGAATCTTGAGGCAATGTTACAACTGCCTCATGTACACAGACAACACTCTCCTCCTCCAAACAAATTCCAACACATGTGAGAGATGCAACCATATAGCCAAACTGGAGGCTAAGCTCTCTCAACTCAGTACTGGCATAACCAGTCAGGAGGAGAAGGAAACCACACTCACTACAATTCCAGTCTCACATAGACCTACCATGACAGCAAACCAAACACATAATCACACAAAAACATGTTCAGAGGCTCTAAATAAAGATCTGCCTAAGCAGCAGAGACCTCCAAAGCAGACACCCAAGCAACCGCTACCCCAAAAAAATAACACGTGCAACACATATCTCACAAAGCCAGTGTGCTGAACAGTCACAGCCCTTAAGACTAAACAACACACCTGATACACTTGTAATAGGTGACTCTATCGTCAGGCACACTGACGTCCCGCTCACCAGGCTGAACAAGGAGAGGGTCACGGTGAGCAGCCTGTCGGGCACTAGGATCTGCCACATAACACAAGCGCTCAGGTCACTCCAAGGCAAGTACAAATATGACTCAGTCATTGTCCATGCTGGTGTGAATGACTTGAGATGTACCTCCCTGGACTACATGAAAAGAGACATAAAAGAGCTCTCTGAGCATGTAGCCCAGGCCGGTATGACCCTGACCTTGAGTAGCATCTTACCCTCACCAAGAATAATGCCACAATATGAAGACAAGATGATCAATTTCAACAATTGGCTTAAGTACTGGTGTCATTCAAAGGGGATCCAATGCCTGTCAGCTTGGGATGATATGCTTGACAAGACATGATGCTTCGCTAGGGACAGCTTGCACCTGTCACCCCAGGGCTTTCGGATATTGGCAAAGGCTCTTGCTACCCCCATAGTGCCTTTTTTAGGCAAGGCTCAAAAGACAAACCCACCTCCATAGGTATCACAAGGGATAAGAAACTAAGAGTAATGCTACTCAACGCCAGAAGTCTAAACCTCAAGATGCACACACTCTAAACTCTCCTTGGCATGGAGAACATCGATATCTGTGCAGTAACAGAAACCTGGTTCAGGCCTCCCGAGAGCACCCCAGCACTACCAGGTTATACCTCATACCATGCTGTTCGCCCCAAAACTTGGACCGAACCACAAAAGGATGGGGAGTATCGATATTCATCAAAGATACCCACACCTCCAGGTTGGTGGCAAAGCACGAAGCATCAGAGACTATCCATGTGCAACTAACAGTGGGTAAAACTGACTTCCAGTTTATAGTCTGCTACAGACCACCCTCTCAAACCCAGGAACCCCACTCGGCCTTCCTGAGAACACTGGAAAATATGAAGGTCTCTCCAAACACCATTATATTGGGCGACTTCGACTACCCAAACATAGACTGGGAGCATTACTCTAGCTCCAACACCCTAGCCCAAAGGTTCCTAGAATTTATAAACTCAAATGCTATGGAACAACTTGTTACCACTCCCACAAGAGGGGAAAACATACTGGACCTGATCATTACCAACATGGGGACTCTATGCTCCAGACCAGAAGTGTATCTCTCACTGGTAAGATCAGACCATAAACTAATCTCACTGGATATTCACATCCCGACCCCACCCCCTGCTCAGAAAACCACAGTGAAAACCTTCTCTAAAGCAAATTTCACACTCCTCAAAACCGAGGTGGAATCCTTCAAAGCCCCCGGGCCTGTGGAAAATATGGCCCAGACCGCAGAATCCTTTATAAACGCATTCTATGAACACCTCCAGGAATGCATGGATCATGAGATCCCAAATAAAATGAAGACCCAATCCTCCAAAGGCAGACGTCCTGTCTGGTGGACCCCAGCCATAAACAAACTATAAAATAGAAGGAGGAAGCTACTAAATAATAGAGCAAAATCCCAAAAAGGGAAGACATCACTGATCAGTATTAGCAAAAAACTATGGGCACTCATAAAATTGTCTAAGGCCAGCTTTGACAGAGAAATTGCACAGGACACTAAGGATAATCACAAGGCTTTCTTTAGTTATGTTAGGAACCTGGGTGGCAATTCCCAGATATGCACAGAATTAGTCCAAAATGACAAAAAATACACTGAACCCACAGACGTTGCCAACATCCTAGCTGACAGGTTCAGCGCAAACACCCCCCCCCCCACTCCCCACCAAAAGAGCAAATATCTATCCCAGCAGAGTGCTGCCCCCTGACATCTCAGATGCTCAGGTAAGAGCCGCCCTCTCCAAAGCAAAAAACACAGCATCAATGGGACCAGACGGTGTCCCGATGAACTCCAAGACGAGCTAAACCCAAACATAAAACTACTGTTCAATCTCAGCCTTACTACAGGATATGTACCCAAAGAGTGGCATACAGCAACAATGGTCCCTCTCCATAAAGGTGGTGCCTCAATGGATCCTGGAAACTATCACCCCATAAGCCTGACTAGCTTGGTCTGCAAAGCTATGGAAAGGATCATCATGGACCTCATAAATAAAGATATTGGGGACCTACAGACACTGGATCCTACCCAGTTCAGCTTTGTTAAGGGCAGATCCTGCCTCTTAAACCTGGTTGATTTCTTTGAAACAGTCACCAAGGCCATTGACGAGGGGAAGGTGGTCCACACAGCCTACCTGGACCTCGCAAAAGCCTTCGATACAATACCCCTCTCGGGCATTATAGATAAGCTCACCAGCTTAAATATAAACCCCTATGTCACTAGATGGATTGCAAACTGGCTCAAGGACAGAACCCACATGGTTAGAATTGCTGGAACCATGTCAGACTCCAAACCAGTTACAAGTGGCGTCCCACAAGGCTCAGTCCTGGGACCTCTCTTGTTCGGTATATATTTCTCGGAGGTACAGGCCAACATGGAAGGACTGTGTGGTATATTCCACATAGCACTGTGATTTCCAGGTATGTTAGTGGCACAGCAGTATAGGGTAATGTGATGAACCTGTGACTGATATTTCTTCATAGGTTGATAGGTTGGTATAAGGTTACTGGGCTATTGGCCCTGATGCCCTTATAACCTTTGCAGATGAGAGTGTAGCCCAAGGTAAGACATGTAAGCACCCAGAGCCCCTATACAGCAGCAACATAGGTGGAGTATTGGGACTGTATTTTCTGTTCCTATGCACTTATACAGAGAGCACTTCACAAGGAGTATTGAGGCATTCAGCTTGATGTGGACATGGAGTCATACACCATGCCCAGCAAAAGGCTGCTGCCATGGCCAGGGACCGTACAGACACAGGTGGGGGTCCTGCTATGCAGGCCCCACTGACACCAACAGAGGAGTTTCTTGCCAAACTTGGGGCAGCCACTGCACCCCAGCAAACTGAACACACCCAAGCCATGGAGGTGGGTGGCACCCAGACAACAGGTGAGGAAAATCCAGGTAAAACCCCAGTGGACATCAATTGAATACTGCAGCAGTCATACTGGCATCCATAGAGTATCTAGATGCATATGTCAGGTCAAACTGCATTTGTGGGTTTGGTTTTGTAATGCACACAAATGCACATCTATTGTGAATGACAGCAAATTGTGTAGTATCAAAGCTTGTATTGTACATGTGCAGAAATGTAGCATTTATCCTGTACCAATGCCACATGTGAGTCTGCTGACAATACCTCTCTCCCACAACTACATAGGTCCCTCTGGTATGAATGGAGAACAAAAGCCTGAAGCCAATGAGCATGGAAATGTCTTGTCGTGGCTCACCAATACCCTAGGCATGTTAAAGGCATGCATTTTACCATGCACACGACTGTTATTCTTAGTCATATTGTGATATGTGCATGTTCACTTGTGGTGGGGTTAACTGCATTGCATCACAGTGGTTATCACAGGGGCCTATTTGCAGGAGATGTAACATTTCTGTAGGTGTTGCCACTGTGCTATACAGGTACAGCAATAATATGTACATGGGTGCAGTGTGTGCTAGGTGAAGGCCCATCACCTACTAACACTACTCACATATCCCAGAGATGTATATTAGTACCAACATTAAATGGACATAGCTGCACTGCATGATGTTAAGGGCCTGTACAGAGTGTGTATGTTGTAGTCTGATTGTGTGTCGTGCATATCATTCAGATATTGTGTGGTCTGCATAGTGCCTTTCTGCCACCTCAAGTGTGTGTGTGTGTGTGTGTGTGTGTGTGTGTGTGTGTGTGTGAGTGTGTGTGTGTGTGTGTGTGTGTGTGTGTGTGTATCAGCAGACCTTTTACTAGAGGTACTAATTTACATATTTTTCTTCCCCTCACAGGTGGACATAGGAGTCGGTGTCCCTCCCACTCACAACCTGATGTCAGAGTTTTTGCGGACTTTGATGATGATGGCGGTCATAGTGAGGCACAGGTGAGGTTGTCAGGGGCTGAATCTGTGCCATCGGTTGCCATCCCACTTTCAACCAAAATGTATCCACACACAGTCACAATGCCCACACATACTCTGTCCCCAGCAGCCACAGATAATGGACAGTAGGAGGGTGGTGGCATGAAATAGGCTAGTGTGATGATTATGGTAAGTGTGAGTGTAGACATTAGCCATAGCCAGAGGGCAAGCAAGGTCCCACACAGGCAGATGGACAGGGGTGCTCAAAGGAGGACTGCTGCCCTTCAACCCCTGTCATAAGTGTTACAGCAGGTGTCACCAGACGCATGTTTCAGACCATTATGGAGGCACAGGCACGTACTGATTGCAACACCAGACAGATAGTCAGGGTCTTGAATGCAACACTTCCTGCCACGTGTGACAATCTCCACAGCCTTGCTGATGCCACATGTTATTATACTGAGGTCATGGAAACATGGTAGGGTGAAACATTGTCAATCCTTAGTGGAATGTCTGTGCTGGACATATGGTGGGAGTAGGGAGTCAGCTATGAGGAGGTAAGTCAGCAACAATATCAGCTGAGAGTCTACGGTGCCATTCACATTCACACTGCCATAGTGGCAGTACCACCAGCACTACTGAAGGGAGGGTGCTGTCCACACCACAACAGAGCAGGCTATGGGCACATGGTCCTGGCCGGTCCCATTAAAGACACGGATCCAGCAGACAGCAGTGACCAACAAGGAATAGTACTGCATCTGGCCTTGGGCCTGGTGGTGTGAGTGAGACCCCTGGCAGAACCAGTTTCCATGTCTGTGGCTGGAGATGGTGAACTGTACACCCTGCTATGTATGGGCCACAGCTGTCCAACATACCCTTGTGTAGAGCAGCTACATGGTGTGACTGTATGCATAAAAGCACACACACACACATCTCTATCACAGGCATTTCATCACCAGACACACACAGCACCTCTGCCTACCCATTTAGACAACACCCCTCCAAACACACACACACATGATGGTTGATTTGTATTAAAAGACTTGGCTTCTACCCTGGTGGAACGGAGATTTTATTTTTACACACACACATGATGTCAACCGTATGGATCAGCCTAGGCCTCTGGCAAACCCACACTGCACCCTGTGCATATGATGATACCTGTGCCACATACCTGTTATCCATACGATCAATGCAGAGACATGCTAATATGGGTTTGATGCACAGGATGACTATAGTACAGTGCAGTAATATAATGCTGTGTAAGGTTCTGTCTGCTGGCAATTGTTATGAGTACACATCAAAGTGTATGCATCATTTTTAGCCATGATTCATTACTGGTGTTAGTAATGCTGACTGAATATAGTCTCACATGCTGCATTCTGTTTGTGTTCCAGGTTTCTGTGTTTCTGCAGGCTGTGACCCTGCTGACATTACCAATGAGGAATATGGCAGAGTGGAATCACACTGACCTTTTAATAGCCAAGTTACAGCTGTATATGTACATGTTTACCAGGTGTATATGCATGCAACAGTGTGTGAGGGACACTGGTGGGAGACAGTGTGACCTTGCATACATACCCCTCGACACAGCCAGCTAGCCTTCATACATATCACCTTGCTGGTTATGTAGTACCACAGGCTCATACATACAGAGGAGGTTACTTGAGTACTGGCACTAGGTCCCTCACAGGCCTAGCCATTACTTTAATCCCAACAGATTCACCTATCCTTTGGGCACAATGTAGTCACAAGGCCTTCACATGTCTACATATTGCATACACACATAGGCAACACACAATGTGCGTGTGACATTATCAATTGTGGAGTGTGGGACACAGCTTGTAGTAATGTGACAGTTGGCAGCACATAGCATGCCCATGAAGTGCAACACACAGGATGTCCTCTGGTATGCTAGTATGACACCTTCTTTGTGTGACATTACCTTAGCTTACAATATTTCTCATGACATTAAGCTGCTTTTGATGTGCAATCACTTCTCTATGCAAGCAGTACAAAACTGTATGACAAGTTTCTTGTCCTACAGTCTTGGGACCTCGTTTAACTGCTTCAATTGTCATCAGAGGTTACACCTTGCTAAACATAGACTTCAACCTACAGAGTAGTTCAGACATACCTGTCAACTGTACAGTTTACACCGACTGTCCTGATTCATGCCACATACATTTGGTACATTTTCTCATACACCTGTGCCTTTCTGGCAAATTGTTGCCAAATCATTGTAGGCTGATGTCATACAGTATTTAAAATGATTTTAAATGTGTTGCAGGAATATTAACTGAACTGGAAGTTTTGACATTGCTCTTCAGTTAGAATCTTAGTGGCCTTGAAACTGCCCACCCCTCTTGTAAATTTGTGTTTGGATACTCCTGCTGGGTCCATCTCATTTGCTCACTCAACTGAGTGCAGTGAGATCATATTCTGATTTCAGGCACTCCTACTGTGTACAAAGAGAGCATCTGGGAAACAGAAAAAATATGTAAGCTTGTTTCCTGCCTTTCCTGTTAAGTGGTATAGACTATTTGTAGGCTTCTGAGCCCCCAAGCCCTTCTGTGTTGGAGGGAAGCCTTCTAGCTTAGTTTTTTTTCTTATAACTAGCCAGTTTTCTAGTTTCAGCACTCAAATCTGTTTCTTTGATCTCAGCACTTGTTCAGAAAAAAAAAAAAATTCATCTGCTTTTACTGTACTTGTGTTTCTACCTACTTTATTTTACTTTTGCATCATCTTAAAAGTACTCAATTATATTTATTACTGCTTGGTGTAACTCATTCTAAGCCTTTTGGTTTAAACACTTGGGCTTCGGACCAGTTGTTTTGCACTGAGAGGGTTTGTGGTCTGCACTGTAGTGGCAGAACAGGTAGCTTACATCATTCTAGGTTGGGAACTGCTGATTGAGGGCTCAGTGGCTGTTATTCTAAAAGTGTATTAATTCTGGTTTAAGCACTTGGGCTTTCAGGCCAGTTATTTTACATTAAGAGGGTTCGTGGTCTGCACTCTTGTGGGAGGAGAGGCTGGACTCTGCCCTTCTGAGCTGGGAATTTCTGGTTAAAGGCTTATAGTGCATGCATATCTGAACTGCTTCTTACTGAAGTTGGTGCGTCTTGTTTGCTGTGGCATAGACTGGATTCAGGCCTGCTGGATCTAGCTTTGTTTGTGTAACTTGAGCACTAATCCAGGCATTCTCTAAAGTATTCAATTGTATTTATGACTGCTTGGTAGTAACTTGATTAAAGTGTAGCTATCATTCTAAGTCTTTTGGATTAAGCACTTGGGCTTCAGACCAGTTGTTTTACATTAGGAAGGTTTGTGGCATGCACTGTGGTGGCAGGACAGGTAGCTTTCATCCTTCTAAGTTGGGAACTGCTGATTGAGAATCCAGTGTCTGTTATTCTTAAAGTGTATTAGTTCTGGTTTAAGCACTTGGGCTTCAGGCCAGTTATTTTACATTAAGAAGGTTCATGATCTGCACTCTTGTGGGAGAAGAGGCTGGACTCTGCCCTTCTGAGCTGGGAATTTCTGGTTAAAGGTTTATAGTGTCTGAATATTTGAACTGTATCTTACTGAAATTGGTACACCTTGTTTGCTGTAGCATAGACTAGATCCAGGCCTGCTGAATCTAGCTTTGTTTATATGCTTGTTTGCTTGTTATTTCCTGGAATGCTAATTCCACCTAATCTGTGACTTTTCAGCACTTCTGTGGATCACTAGTGATATCTGCATTGCTTACTGTACTTATTTCCTTGTTTCACTTGAAAGAAAGTTACTGTTTGCCATTTTTGCATTTAAGTTACCTGTAACACATTGCACTTAAGTTACCTGGCACTTGCTCACTAAAGCAATTATATAAGCCAGCACTAAAATTAAAAGCACTACACCCTCACTCCCCACTGGCCCTTGTTTTCAATTATTAAGGAATTCCCAATATTATTCTAGCATGTCCAAAGGTCAGTTGTCAGTCTCCTCTCCGGTCCAGCTGGTGAATCTGGGAATCTTGAGGCAATGTTACAACTGCCTCATGTACACAGACAACACTCTCCTCCTCCAAACAAATTCCAACACATGTGAGAGATGCAACCATATAGCCAAACTGGAGGCTAAGCTCTCTCAACTCAGTACTGGCATAACCAGTCAGGAGGAGAAGGAAACCACACTCACTACAATTCCAGTCTCACATAGACCTACCATGACAGCAAACCAAACACATAATCACACAAAAACATGTTCAGAGGCTCTAAATAAAGATCTGCCTAAGCAGCAGAGACCTCCAAAGCAGACACCCAAGCAACCGCTACCCCAAAAAAATAACACGTGCAACACATATCTCACAAAGCCAGTGTGCTGAACAGTCACAGCCCTTAAGACTAAACAACACACCTGATACACTTGTAATAGGTGACTCTATCGTCAGGCACACTGACGTCCCGCTCACCAGGCTGAACAAGGAGAGGGTCACGGTGAGCAGCCTGTCGGGCACTAGGATCTGCCACATAACACAAGCGCTCAGGTCACTCCAAGGCAAGTACAAATATGACTCAGTCATTGTCCATGCTGGTGTGAATGACTTGAGATGTACCTCCCTGGACTACATGAAAGGAGACATAAAAGAGCTCTCTGAGCATGTAGCCCAGGCCGGTATGACCCTGACCTTGAGTAGCATCTTACCCTCACCAAGAATAATGCCACAATATGAAGACAAGATGATCAATTTCAACAATTGGCTTAAGTACTGGTGTCATTCAAAGGGGATCCAATGCCTGTCAGCTTGGGATGATATGCTCGACAAGACATGATGCTTCGCTAGGGACAGCTTGCACCTGTCACCCCAGGGCTTTCGGATATTGGCAAAGGCTCTTGCTACCCCCATAGTGCCTTTTTTAGGCAAGGCTCAAAAGACAAACCCACCTCCATAGGTATCACAAGGGATAAGAAACTAAGAGTAATGCTACTCAACGCCAGAAGTCTAAACCTCAAGATGCACACACTCTAAACTCTCCTTGGCATGGAGAACATCGATATCTGTGCAGTAACAGAAACCTGGTTCAGGCCTCCCGAGAGCACCCCAGCACTACCAGGTTATACCTCATACCATGCTTTTCGGCCCCAAAACTTGGACCGAACCACAAAAGGATGGGGAGTATCGATATTCATCAAAGATACCCACACCTCCAGGTTGGTGGCAAAGCACGAAGCATCAGAGACTATCCATGTGCAACTAACAGTGGGTAAAACTGACTTCCAGTTTATAGTCTGCTACAGACCACCCTCTCAAACCCAGGAACCCCACTCGGCCTTCCTGAGAACACTGGAAAATATGAAGGTCTCTCCAAACACCATTATATTGGGCGACTTCGACTACCCAAACATAGACTGGGAGCATTACTCTAGCTCCAACACCCTAGCCCAAAGGTTCCTAGAATTTATAAACTCAAATGCTATGGAACAACTTGTTACCACTCCCACAAGAGGGGAAAACATACTGGACCTGATCATTACCAACATGGGGACTCTATGCTCCAGACCAGAAGTGTATCTCTCACTGGTAAGATCAGACCATAAACTAATCTCACTGGATATTCACATCCCACCCCCTGCTCAGAAAACCACAGTGAAAACCTTCTCTAAAGCAAATTTCACACTCCTCAAAACCGAGGTGGAATCCTTCAAAGCCCCCGGGCCTGTGGAAAATATGGCCCAGACCACAGAATCCTTTATAAACGCATTCTATGAACACCTCCAGGAATGCATGGATCATGAGATCCCAAATAAAATGAAGACCCAATCCTCCAAAGGCAGACGTCCTGTCTGGTGGACCCCAGCCATAAACAAACTATAAAATAGAAGGAGGAAGCTACTAAATAATAGAGCAAAATCCCAAAAAGGGAAGACATCACTGATCAGTATTAGCAAAAAACTACGGGCACTCATAAAATTGTCTAAGGCCAGCTTTGACAGAGAAATTGCACAGGACACTAAGGATAATCACAAGGCTTTCTTTAGTTATGTTAGGAACCTGGGTGGCAATTCCCAGATATGCACAGAATTAGTCCAAAATGACAAAAAATACACTGAACCCACAGACGTTGCCAACATCCTAGCTGACAGGTTCAGCGCAAACACCCCCCCCACTCCCCACCAAAAGAGCAAATATCTATCCCAGCAGAGTGCTGCCCCCTGACATCTCAGATGCTCAGGTAAGAGCCGCCCTCTCCAAAGCAAAAAACACAGCATCAATGGGACCAGACGGTGTCCCGATGAACTCCAAGACGAGCTAAACCCAAACATAAAACTACTGTTCAATCTCAGCCTTACTACAGGATATGTACCCAAAGAGTGGCATACAGCAACAATGGTCCCTCTCCATAAAGGTGGTGAATCAATGGATCCTGGAAACTATCACCCCATAAGCCTGACTAGCTTGGTCTGCAAAGCTATGGAAAGGATCATCATGGACCTCATAAATAAAGATATTGGGGACCTACAGACACTGGATCCTACCCAGTTCAGCTTTGTTAAGGGCAGATCCTGCCTCTTAAACCTGGTTGATTTCTTTGAAACAGTCACCAAGGCCATTGACGAGGGGAAGGTGGTCCACACAGCCTACCTGGACCTCGCAAAAGCCTTCGATACAATACCCTCTCGGGCATTATAGATAAGCTCACCAGCTTAAATATAAACCCCTATGTCACTAGATGGATTGCAAACTGGCTCAAGGACAGAACCCACATGGTTAGAATTGCTGGAACCATGTCAGACTCCAAACCAGTTACAAGTGGCATCCCACAAGGCTCAGTCCTGGGACCTCTCTTGTTCGGTATATATTTCTCGGAGGTACAGGCCAACATGGAAGGACTGTGGCTGACCAAGTTCACAGATGACTGCAAACTGGGTGTCATAATCGACTCTCCAGCCGACACAAGCATCCTCCAAAAGGGCCTCATAGAAACAGACAACTGGTGCCAGAGCCATGGCCTCAAGCTAAATGCCAAAAAGTGTATAGTCATCCCCTTTGGCAAAACAAAGTGCCCACAAATTACCACATAGGTGGTAATCCATTAAGTACAGAAGAAGTAATTAGGGACCTGGGGACCCAAGTTGATAGCAATCTCTCATTTGACAACCACGTGGCCAAAGTGGTTAGAAAAACATTTTATATAGCCCACCTAATCATGAAGGGATTCACATCTAGATCAGGGGAGGTCATCGTGCCTCTTTACTCATCCTCATCAGGCCCATAATTGAGTACAATGCCCCTTTTGGGATGTACCTTACCAGACACCTGCAGCAACTGGAAAGACCCCAAAAGTACCTCATCAAGAGGATCAAAGGGCTCAAACAGATGCCATATGCTGCCTGGTTAAAGAAACTCCAGCTCTACTCAGTGGCATACCACCTGTTCAGAGGAAATCTGTGCCTGATGTATAAAGCCATGTCCAACCAGGAATTAATGGACATGCTGCACCTCAGAAAATCCAAATCCCATCGAGCTATGCTCGAGAGACTTGAACCTCAGCACTGAAATAAATAGGACATGCTGGAGGGACAGATTCATAACCCAGAGGCTCCCTTCACTCTGGAATAAAATCCCAGTCCAGGTTAGGCAGAGTCCCTCATTGACTCTCTTCAAGAGGAATCTTGATGAGTGGATGGGAGATCGTAGGTTTACCCTGGGTATCACTTCTGTGTCACTGTTAGACAGAGGCACAGTATACTAACCTCAAAAAAGGGCATAGCAAAATAAATTTAAAATGGGTGGCGAAAGCCAAACACATTCTGGCTAGGCTTATAAATGCCCTAGGGCAGATAGCCTAGTATGAGCCTATGAACCCATGAACCTATGAACATAATGGCAGACATTATGAGTTGCACACTTCATACTTTTCAGACCATCTATGCTAATGCAAAACCTGTTATGCTATCACCATTATATGTTTGTAGGAGCAATGTTTGACAGGTGCCCCTATTATGTGACCATTGCCACCCCCCCATTATTTATGGCTTTGCAAACATTTATTGCTCTAAGAGCTTGGGAGGTATGGTTACAGATGGTGGCCATACCTCTGACCTCTGCCTTTGTGTGCAGATTGTCCTTATGTCTGACTCATGATTTCTTTACATCTGTCATAAACGTGGTTTTCTTGCCAACGTCTGGTAAAATCATGGCAGACTGACATTGTAGATTAATGACGGATATTGTCATATAACAACACAGACCCTTTGGAAGGTGCATTCAGTTGCATGATTTGTTCTGTTATTTATTTCCCATGTGTGCCACAGCAATATGTGATGGGTGTGCTCAATGTTTGCTGTTTGCCCCAGCTTCCCATATGGTTTTCAACTGATGTCTGTCTGTGAGTGGTTGGGAGGTATGTTGGTGACTGTAATGCAAGTAGACTGCTGCAAGGTAATGTGACACAATCATAGAGTAACAGACTGCTTAAAACATGCTTAGCTATTTATCATCTTCTTTCAACCAATAAACCATCCTGCTAGGTGACATTAAGATAGATAGGACCTCTAACAAACCTAACTCTACTTGCCATAATATTAACCTCCATCATTTCATTCAGCTGACCCAACAACCAACCCAATTTGACAAAGTATCCAAAAAAATACTAGACTTAATACAGCCAACTCTTAAAAAACTAAGCTAGTTAACACCCTCCCAGACTCTTTCAGTGATCGTCGCCCTAGCTGCATCAACACAGAATACCACAAGCCCCCAAGCTTCTATACTTCACATTGCACTCAATTTACCTGACACTTGCTCACTAAAGCAATTATATAAGTCAGCACTAAAAATTAAAAGCACTACACCCTCACTCCCCACTGGCCCTTGTTTTCAATTATTAAGGAATTCCCAATATTATTCTAGCATGTCCAAAGGTCAGTTGTCAATCTCCTCTCCGGTCCAGCTGGTGAATCTGGGAATCTTGAGGCAATGTTATAACTGCCTCATGTACACAGACAACCCTCTCCTCCTCCCACATAACACAAATACTTGTGAGAGATGCAGCTATTTAGCCAAACTGGAGGCTGAGCTCTCTCAACTCAGGACTGGCAAGACCAGACAGGAGGAGAAGGCAACTACACACACCACAAAACCAGCCTCACATAATGCTACCACACCACTGAATCAAACACATAAACACACAAAGACATACTCGGAGGCTCTGAGTAAAATTTACCTAAACAGCAGAGGCCTCCAAAGCAGACACCCAAACAACTGCTACCTCAAGACACCCCACAAGCAACACATAAACCACAAAAGCAGTGTGCAAAGCAGTCACAGCCCTTAAAGCCAAATACAACACCAAACATACTTGTCATAGGTGACTCCATAGTCAGACACACTGACGTCCCACTCACCAGGCTGAACAAGGAGAGGGTCACAGTAAGCTGCCTATCGGGTGCTAGAATCCGCCACATAACACAAGCACTTGGGTCACTCCACGGCAAGTACAAATATGACACAGTCATTGTCCATGCTGGTGTGAACGACCTGAGACGTACCTCCCTGGACTACATGAAAAGCGACATAGAGGAGCTCTCTGATTATGTAGCCCAGGCAGGTATGACCCTAACCCTGAGCAGGATCCTTCCTTCACCAAGAATGATGCCACAATATAGAGACAAGATGATCAGCTTTAACAATTGGCTTAATGTCTGGTGTCATTCAAAGGGGATCCAGTGTCTGTCTGCCTGGGATGACATGCTTGACAAGCCACGCTGCTTCGCAAGGGACGGCTTGCACCTGTCACCCCTGGGATTCCGGATATTGGCTAAGGCTCTTGCCACCCCTATAGTGCCTTTTTAGGCAAGGCTCAAATTCTAAACCTACCACCCTAGAAAACAAAAATGGGAAGAAACTGAGGGTAATGCTGCTCAATGCCAGAAGTCTAAATCTCAAAATGCACGCACTCGAGGCCCTTCTCAGTATGGAGAACATTGATGTCCGTGCTGTAACTGAAACCTGGTTCAAGGCTCCTGAGAGCACCCCGGCACTATTAGGTTTTACCTCATATCATGCATTCCGGCCCCAAAACCCGGACCACACCACAAAAGGAGGGGGTGTATCCATATTCATAAAGGATACCCACACCTCCAGGTTGGTGGCAAAGCACGAAGCTCGAAA
>NC_056743.1:1038144307-1038177657 GCF_019279795.1 Protopterus annectens | reverse complement strand
TGGCAAAGCAATGAAGCAGTCAAGCGACTTCTTTCCCAGGGAAAGAATTCGCTGAACAGCTGCTTCACTCTTTTGCCTGTTCGCCCACATGTCGATGAAAATGCATTCGACAAAATGCATTTTTGTCGTTCTAATAGGAACCCGGTTTATTTATTGAAGCAGGATTTATTAAAGCACTTTACTGAATTCACTTTGCTTGCTAGTATTTTATTTGTTGAGTTTCCTGGCTCAGCTAGAAACACTGAATAGTAAGAGATTTGAAAGAGGTGTGTGTGTGTGTGTGTGTGTGTGTGTGTATGTGTGCGTTTTTGATGATTTTGTATGCATTTGATGGTGGATGGTTTTCCAAACCAGGGTTGCTGGCAGAAAGTTGCTGATTATTTTCCAAGCCAGAGCTGCTGGAATAAAGTTAATGGTAGTTTCCAAGCCAGAGTTGCTAAAGCAGGACCACTGTCTTATGACATGACTTGCTCAGAGCAACACAGTAGGCAAATGGCAGTTAAAAGACTCAATCCCTGCATCCTTGACTAGAAAGTAGTTCCTTAATATTCTGCAATTACTGCCTGACATTCATACACTTCTTCATTTTCTAATAAATCACTGAAAGTTAAAAGTCACTGAGGTTTACAGTCAGTCAGTAATGTTAGTCATTAACATTTTATAGTTTTGTGGTTCACAGAGTGCATGTTGATGCAATATCTGTTGTTCTGTTATTAGAGTATGCCTGTTATCTATCTTCAATTTTGTTGAATGTCTGATTTTTGTCTCACATTATTTTCCTGTCCCACAGAAACTTCTTTTTTCTGGTAAATTACCAAGGACTAGTGTCATTCAGCAAAGCCAGACATTATAGTATCATAGTATTGTTCAGTAAATAAATGCATGTCCATGCAACACTTATTGCTCTGTTAACGCTTTATGTGATGTGGTGTTATCTGGCGATTAAGGCTTTTTGATATTAATGCACTGTCTCCTGTAGTCAAAAGTACAGGGTTTCAAACTTTTTGACTCCATTTGCCTATTGTGTGACTTTGAGAAAGCTGTAATTGATTTTCATAGCTATGTGTGTCTGTTTAAATACTTGGTTTCTGCATCCTACTATTCAACTCATAACTTTAAAATTCCCATAGTGGGTTAATGCAGCTGTTTCTTTTGGCAGGGGTGCGAGTTTCAAATCCTTTCACTGTGGTTATGGGGTAAAGGAAGGAAACTGATATAGTAAGCAGTTACATCATTATATGTTCTTTGGGTATGATCCTTGGTTTTGTAGCATGTTAACAGTGTGTATATTAGAGCGTCTTCTGCGTGGAGACATACGTGAATGGGCGTACCTTTGTTGAAGGTTTTGCGTTAGGGCTGGCAACTCAGCACGTAAAAATCAACTGCCAATCATTAGCAGACCGGAGTTCCGCTGTGGCGACCCCTAACCGGGAAAAGCTGAAAGACACAACAACAACAGTGTGTATATTATTTAGCAATGAGTAAGCTGGACAGCATGAAATCTATGAGTTGGCAGTTCCAGGCTGTTAGCAAATGCATTAGAGATTTGACTTTTAAATCCATGCACTCTTCACATAGCCACTAATTAGTATATCACTCTATGTTGTTTGGTTATGAATCTCAGCAAGTCTATAAAAGGTTAATGGGTTGCCAGAAGTATTTTCAGTAAATGTGAGCTTCAAGGAAAGAGAGGTCTATTGTTTCTCATGCTAAGCATGTTTCCAATATGAAAATATTTTGTTTTATTTAGAAAATGGCTTTCAGTATTTTTACTCTAAAATTTGAAATAAAAGTTTGAAATGAAATCCTTGATTTGTTTCTTAAGGACACAGCACATACACTCTGATCTACATCCTCTCTCTTTGAGAAATAGATCATGTAACGTTATGAATCTATTTGGTATACAGATACTGCAAGTAGTTCTTTGTCATGCAATTATACATGACTGGCTATATATATACAGTTATGTCCACATTGCTGCGTATTTCACATTGGGCCTGGATATTCAACCATATTGTGTGACATAAAACTGGGAATTAAGTTTAACAACTGGAGCCGTCTCAACAGAATGTTCAACCTTGGAAGTATTTGGAACATCTTCAGGAATGGAAGTAGAGGTTGAAAACACTCTGGGATGGGAATAACGTCTAGTTCGCTCTGAGATCTAGAGTTTGTATCACAGGAACAATGCTGCAATGCTGATTCCGGTACTGGAAGGAGATGCCTGCGATTTCTCCTATACTCCACACCCTTAGATTTTACAAGGTAGAATCTTGGCTTTGCACATATGTCTGTAACTTGACCAATCCAGTCGTAGCCTTTCACTGTTTGTATCCTCACTGTCTCTCTTTCCCTCAACGGACAAAGAAATCTGCTAGATTTATCATAATTGGACTTCTGGATGGAACACTTCTTGAATAATTGAGCCTTAATGGTTCTGTTGTTCTTAGCTTTAGGCCTCAATAAACTGGAACTAATAGGTAGCATCATTCTGGTTTACCTAGATAGAAGTCTTTGAGCAGGTGAGCCAAGTATATCATCATTAGGTATATTTCTGAGAGTAAGTAAATTCAAAAAAACATCAGTATTATCACACTCTGACCTTTCAAGTAATTGCTTTGCATTCTGCACTGCACGTTCAGCTAGCCCATTTGACTGTGGGTATTCAGGACTGCCTGTAACATGTATAAAGTCCCATTCTCTTGTAAATTTCCGAAACAACTGACTAGTATATTGAGTACCATTTGTCAGAAATAACTTTGTGTGGACTGCCATGGACTGAGAAATTACGTTTCAACTTAGTAATAACAGTAGTGGATGTTAGGTTAGGTAGTAAGTCAATCTCAAACCAACTTGAATAAGAGTCTACCAATACTAAGTAGTGTTGGTTGTCCAACTCGAAGATATCATTTGCTACTGTTGACCAAAGTAGTTCAGGAACTTGACTTAGCTGAAGTGGTTCTCTTTGCAAATGCGGTCTAATACTATTGCATACTGAACAAGAAGAAGGTACTCTATTAATGTCTTTCAGTAATGAAGGCCAAGATACTAGTTCTCTCACTCTTCTCTTAGTGGATGCAAACCTGGGTGACCACGATGCAAAATCTGGATATATTCTTGTTACAAGGAAGCAGGAACAACAATTTTAGGACCTTTGAAAATAATGCCATCTTCCATCAACATTTCATCTCTGTAAGGAAAATTGTTTTGCTCTTCACGTGGTACACTAGATTGCTTTGATGGCCATCCGGCATTAATACAGTGATTGAGCTTTTGCAAAATTGGATCAGTCGTTTTGTGATCTCTCAACACATCAGGCCTAGTGGTACAAAAATTACACAATGCCAACACGTCAAAGTTAAAATTCTCTGTGTCAAGCTGTTCCATCATATTTCTGGGTGATCTAGATAAGGTAACAGCCAGATAGAGTAGTTTGACTTTCGTATAGATGATTTTAAAGTTGTACTTTTGCAGTTTGAGCATCATTCTTTGTAATCTTGCTGGAGCTGAATGCATAGGCTTCTTTAGAATAGTAACTAGAGGTTAGTGGTCAGGTTCAATCTGAATAACTTGACCATAAATATAATCATGAAACTTGGAACATGCAAATACTATTGCCAAAAGTTCTTTCTCAATGTGAGCATATTGTATCTCAGTTTGGGTAAGTGTTCTAGATGCATAGGCTACTGGCCTGCCCTCTTGAAGTATAACTGCGCCAAGACCAAATTTTGAAGCATCACAGGAAAGAGTGACTGGTTTATTCACATCATAGTATCCTAATGTAGGTGGGGTGGCAATTTTCTGCTTAAGCTCTTCAAATGCTTTCTGGTTTTGTTCTGTCCATGATCATGCAATATTTTTATATGTCAGCTGTCTTAAAGGTGTTGTCAAATCACTGAAGTCTGGTATAAACTTGCCTAAATAGCTGGCCATGCCTAGGAAACACTGTAGAGCTTGAATATCATCTGGTGCTGACATCTCAAAAATAGCTGCTTGCTTGTCTGAGTATACTCTAGTCTCAAGCCAGTACTAGTAAATAAATGACATACATATGTAACTTCTGGTAGTCTGAATTTGTACTTCAGAGGATTGAGCTTCAAGTTTACTTCATGTGCTCTGTCTAGAACTCTTTTAAGGTTTATGTCATGCTCTGCTTCACCATTGCCTCCAACCAATAAATCATCTACTATTATGGCACAAGGATAACCTGAAAAAAGTTGCTCCATTGCACGCTGGAAGACTTCACTTGCAGAATTTATTCCAAATGGCATCCACGGGAATCTGTACCTGCCAAATGGGGTACCAAAAGTGGTTGGTAATGAGGATTTGTGATCAAGCATCACTTGTCAAAATGACCTTTTTGCACCCAAGACAGAAAAAACAGGGGCATTCAATGTTAGAGCTGGGACCTCTTTGACTGTACGCATTGGATGATGCTTTGTTCAAATCTCTTGGGTTAATACATATTCTGATTTCGTCTGAGTCTTTTTTGTGAGCTGCTACCATAGATGACACCCATTCAGTTGGTTCTGTAACTGGACAAAATATACCTTGCTGCACCATTTTATTCAACTGAGCCTTAACTTTATCCTGCATAGCTACTGGAACTCTTCTTACTGGTCTGACTACTGGAATGACCTCTGGGTCTAACTTCATGGAATACACAACTGGAAGTTTGCCCAACTGGTAATTGAAAACATCAGCATACTCTGAGAAAATGGCTTCAGAAAAATTGGAACTAAGACACGCACTTATATGATGAACTTCTTTGGTAAAAGAAAGCAGATTTATTCTCAAACTGTTTTTGCGACCCAATAAAGACTGTACTGGTCTTCAAACTACATAGAATAACAGGCTGTAACAGTTCTTTGCCAAATAACATGATAACATCACTCAGCCTTTGGTTGAATTTCTTCACCTCCATAAGTAACAAGCTTCGCACTACTGGCCACATTGAGTTGCTCATTAGCTCTCACTTTAGCAAATGTGTCTGCTGATATAACATTACACTTTGAACCAGTGTCTACTTTAAGCTCTGTGGATTTACTATTGATCCAGATGGCATAAATCACTTCACTCCTTGCCAATAAATTCAGTGCATCAACTCTCTCACCATTTACAGATAACACCATCTACACAGAAAGCAGAATTGCAGTCTACTTGATCAACTTGCTTTTTTGTGTGACCTTTCTTTACAACTGGGTGGTGTTTACTTTATTTGCAAAACGTTTGAAAATGGTTCAATTTTTTATACTTGTGACACTGCTGACCAAATGCTAAGCATTTCTCACTTTTAGATTCATGATTGGCATCACAATTACAACACACTTAACAATAAAGCTAGAGTTGGGTTTTGTTGATTCACCCTTGTACTGCACTGAGGATTTTGCTGATTCACCCCTGCACTGTACAGGCCATGCTTCTTTAACTGAACTAATATTAGAACTTGCTGGAAAACCACAAGGTTTCTTGGTGAGCCAGCAAGGGTTGTGGCTGCCATGTGCCTGCTTCCATTTGACATGTGTTGCATGCTAACTGCATTTGCTCTGAAGACTGCTGAAATCATGCTCTTGTCACTTGCAAGCATACTTGTGTGTTTTTCTATCACTTCATGGATCTGACAAATCTCAATGGCTTTATTCAATGGTAAATCACTGTCACAAAGCAAAATATTTCTCAGAGCAGCACTATCAGTACCACACACGAGCCTGTCCTTTATTAACTCATCTTTTAAGTCAGCAAACCGACACATTTTGACTTTGTTTCTCAGGTCAGTTATATAAGCTGCAAAAGTTTCCCCTGGTTTCTGATCTCTCATGTAAAACAAATGCCTCTTTAATGTAATATTTGTCTGGGGGTGATGCATTTCTCTGAACTTGCGCTTAGTTGGCCAGCTCATAATAGCTCCTAAATTCACTAAGGCCCACCTCACACATTCCACCCCCCATTCCCATCCTCCACCTGCTCCAACCCCACACCTTTTTCAGATAGATGCTTGATGCCATTTCTTCTTTTCCAGCATGCTTTAAATTTCTCCCAAAAACACCTCATCAAAACTCTCTGCTTTTGCTTTCTTTATACAGTGTTCATATTTCTCTTTACATTTATTTTTTTAAAACATTTTTTTATTATTTTATATTACAAACCATTTTATTCAAAACAAATAAACAAGCACAAAGCAAAAACACAACTGTGCACAGCAACTGTGCATATTTTAACATTATTTGAAACAATCACATTATTTTCATGATAATTATGACATGATTCCCACATCCCATAATGAAAAAAAAAAAGAAAAAAAATTATAAAAAAGTTAGGGGTTGGTGCAAGGCAGAATTGGAAGACAGTAATACAGAATACTTAGACAGTAATACATATTACTAATACTCTTTGATAAAAATTTATTTTTGTCAATTTTTTCTTTTCCCAGGGGCGCCACTGAAAATGAGATATTTTTGGGTCAGTCAGACTTTCCCGGTAAAATAAAAAAAAAAATAAAATAAAAATAAATAAAATAATCCATCCCTTCCAAAAAGGATCTAAAACAATCTATCCAAGCACTACAGCAGGCCATAAGGACTACTGCTTCCAAATTTCAGTCAATATTTTTGAAAAAAAAAGTCTTTCAGACATGTGAATATCTCCAAAAATAAAAAAAACACTATCTAGGCACCACCAGCATGTCATGTAGGCAGAAAGCACAAATGACATATGTATGGCCATTAACAAATGATGAACTCCAAACACTTGCTTAACACAAATTGACCACAACTCCTTGAGACACTGCGCTTACCCAATACATTACACGCTAATACTTTACATATACATAACCCACACTCACCCCACACATGCACACCTACATTTTTTATGACCTCTTACCTACTTTTACTATCTCTTTCACTTCATTTAATGACAAATTCTGTATCAAGTAAACAAAATTAAAAAAAAATTCAAAAAAAATTATAAAAATAATAACATTATAAAAGATACTACACTTCATTATTTCATTAATTCATTCACACATCATTGCATGCGCAATTATCAACACAACACTAAATACTTTTTACATACATACACATCATTGGTAGGCAGAAGAACAGATTATTCAACACTTTTTTTTTTAGTCTGAAAATGAAAACTCTTGCACAGGAAAGGATGAAAATGAACTGTCCTTTTGGAAGTTATCTACCTCCTTTACAATTCCCTAATTAAAACTTCAAATTACACTTACAGGCTGTTAGACTCAGATATGACCCATCTTATTGGTAAGGTTTACCATCTGGCCTTACTCCTAAGATCGTATTATAACCTTGGCCCAGAGATCCCACAAGCACTGCTTATGTGTAGCATTATTTTTAAATTTTATATTACTTAAATTCAAAACCATTCAAATACAAATATCATACAAATATCAGAATGTGTCATTGGAAACTCAAAAACCTTTTTCATTTACACCTTTTATTTGACTATTTTTTTAGTTGTTGAAAATTAACAAGTTGTAAATAACAGGCATGTTTCTGTTTTGGTTCTGAAAAATTGTAACGTCATCCAACAATAACCTGGCTTAAAGATATGAAAAAAATTAATAATATATTAAATCCCATACAAATATTTTTCCACAACTACAATGACACACACTCTGCTGTGTAGACTGTAATGCTGTAACAAGTGCCAGACATGTTCTTGACTGGTAGCATGTATAACGAATATAAATAAATCTTCATGAATCTGTTGCAACTGCACAACTTTTACTCGACTAGTGTAATTTATCCTCAACTAACCATCCATCTCATTTTAAATACTATCATCCTCCAATTCGTTCCCCAATCTACCCACCAATCCACCAGATATGCATTTCATTCATTCTAAGTTCAAACTGGACAGACCTACCACCCAAGAAAACTACCAAGCACTCCCGCGCTGTTTAAATCCCCACATCCACAACCCAAATATTAGCCCAACTTTCCCAGTTCCTACTGTCCTCCAGACCTTGGGACTTTAGACTTTTTACCCCAGCACTATTTTCAGACATAATTCATAGCATGATCAGTTGCCCAAGCCTGCCTTACCTTGTACACTTTGCTTTACCCAGCACCACCACCAGTTCCCCGGGATGCCATTCCCATTGCTCACTGATTCTGATCCTGGCATTTATACACACTAGCTCACATTCTTTAGCCTTCTCAAATTGGGTGGCGAGCCTGAACATCCTTCCGACAAATGCCATCTGTCCCCAAAGTGCGCAGGTGCCCTGTCCCAACACTGACACAGCTGAAACTGAAATTGAATTTAGATAACATACATACTGGCGCTTCGCTTGGCTTCTGCTCCGCTTTCGGCGAGTGAGAGTGAGCTCCAATAGCGATAGGCCTGATGACTGATGCATGCGAGCGCGTCAAAATTTAAAAAAAAACCGGGTTTTGATTTTTGATTGAAATTTCTAACCGGACAATTTGTCAGATAACCGGACAGTCCGGTCAAAAACCGGACACCTGGCAACCCTACTTGCGCTACAAACACTTGGGGTCTTCCCTTGAATCAGCCTGTACAACAATATGATGATTTTCACCTTCTCCATCATATACTGCTGGTGCATACACAAATTAATGCTCTCTTTCTATGGCCTCTGATCCAGCTAGGTTTAGCAAAATGAATGCCTTGGTGCGTGCATCTTTATCTGAAAAGGGCTGTTTACTTTTATTCCATGAAATGAGGAGCATGTTCGCACCCAGGAAAGGGTAATTTCTTGATGTTTACACAGCACACAGGCATAAAGAGGCAAGAAATAGCAAAAGACAAAGGAAGTTGCAGAACAAGGGAAACGCTCTACAAATCAACCCACAATGGGCCAATGAAAGCACTCAATAATACAGCAGGCAGGGGGCTGCAGAGTTGACAATGGGAGGACATGTAAAAAAAGGGGGCAACAGCATACAATAAAGGAGAAATGAAGTAAAAATCACTACTACTGGAAACTCGCAATGCAGAATGGCCCATGCAAATATAATGCAGCTGGCAGGTGGTTGCAGAGCTGAACATGGGAGGACATGTAAAATAAAATTAAAGTGCAACAGCACAAAATAAAGATGAAATGGTGTAAAAATCACTAATATGAGAGTCTTGCAACTCAGAATGGGCCATGCAAATATAATACAGCTGACAGGTGGCTGCATAGCTGTAAATAGGAGGAGATGCAAGTAAAATATAATTGCAAAAAGGGCAACAGCAGAATAAAGGCAATCATGCACAAATTATCACTAATGCTTCTAACACTCACAGTGGCCAAAGCACAGCCCTGAGTAATATAGCTGGCAGCTGGAATGTATCATAGTCAGCCGATCACACAGACAGCAGCCGCACAACAGTATAACGTATGGAAACACCTTACAGTCTGCTTTTTTTCCCACAGACTCTGCAGCAATGGTGTATACATGCAGGGGAATTTTAACTTGGAAAATGTTAGGGGCTGTCATTGCTTTGATCCATCAGTATGTACTACAGGCTGATGCCAGAGAGGAGGATAATGCTGACAACTACCACAGACCAAGGAGGAGGATGAGAAGAGTGTACAGACCCAGGGTAACCTACCAGGGGCTACATGATCTGGAGATAGACTGCTACAGGGTGGACAGAGACATACTTCAGCAAATCACTGAGCTGTGCTGGCCTCAATTCAGAGCTTGAAGCAACAGAGGGAAACCCATACCAGTGGATATCAAGGTATGTGTAGCCCTAACAATTCTAGCTACAGGAACTTTCCAGACACCTGCCAGGTACATGATGGGGTCCCACAGGCATCTGCATCCAGGGTACTCCACCACTACCTTGGCACCATGCTAACACATGCCGGTGAGCACATGTAGTTCCCCAACACCTGTGAGGAGAGGACCAGAAATATGTATCTCCTCCACCATGTAGCACAATACACGGAGGTACTGGGTGTCAAAGACTGCATGTACATCCACATCAAAGCACCACCCAGTGAACAGGGTAGGGTCAACATAAACTTCAAGGGGTTCCCCTCCATCACCTGACAGGTCATGTGCCATGCCCAGGGCATTATCATGAATGTGTGTGCTGGCAGCCCTGGATGCTATCACGATTCCCACATATGGCACTCATCACAGCTGCACCAGACATTTGCCAGTGGGGGCATCCCTTATGGCCATCTGGTGGGGGATGCTGGCTATGCACTGAAGCCGTGGATGATGACACCCATCAGAAATGCACACACACCCACACAAGAACACCATAAGGAGGCAAACACACACAAACCAGGATCATTATAGAGCATGTGTTTGGGATGTTCAAATCATGGTTCCGCTGTCTTGACATATCCGGTGGAGCCTTGCAGTACTTTCCAGCCACATGTGCACATATGTTCATAGTATGTGCCATGCCTCGCAATATGATCCTATGGAAACAGCTGCAGCAGTAACAGCATGGGGAAGAGCCACACAGCCCACCACCATTGCGAAGGTCCTCACAGGCATAGAGGGACTCACAGGCCCCTGAGCTTGCTCCCATAGGCAGATGGAAGTTCATAGGTTCATAGGTTCATAGGTTCATACTAGGCTATCTGCCCAAGGGCATTTATAAGCCTAGCCCATAGTTATGTGGCTTTCGCCACCCCTTTAGTTTGAATAAAAACTATGCCTATCATTTTGCTGTGCCTCTGTCAAGCAGTGACGCTGAAGTAATCCCTGGGGTATATCTGCAATCTCCCATCCATTGGTCAAGATTCCTCTTGAACAAGACCAGAGAGGTGCTCTGCCTCACATGTACCGGGATTTTGTTCCACAGCATAGGGAGTCTCTGGGTGATGAATCTGTCCCTCCAGCACGTTCTATTTATAACCGTGTCAAGGTTTAAGTCTCCCCTTGTGGTTCTGAGGGATCTAGATTTTTGAGGTGAAGCATATTCATCAAATCTGGGTTTGACATGGCCTTATATGTCAGGCACAGGTCACCTCTGAGCAAGCGGTATGAGACTGAATAGAGCTGGAGTTCTTTCAGTCGGGCAGCATAAGACATATTTTTGAGACCCTTTATCCTTTTGGTGAGGAACTTTTGGGGCCTTTCAAGCTGCAGCAGGTGTCTGGTCAGATACATTCGAACGGGCATTGTACTCAATCATAGGTCTAATAAGTGATGAGTACAAGGGGACGATGACCTCCCTTGATCTAGATGTGAATCCCTTCATGATCAGGTGGGTGATATAGAAGGTTTTCCTAACTACTTTAGCAACATGAGTGTCAAACGAAAGGCTACTGTCAACCTGGGTCCCCAGATCTCTGATGACTTTTTCTGTGCTCAGTGGATTGCCACCTATATGGTAGCTAGGGGTAGCCTTGTTTTTCCCAAAGGGTATGACTATGCATTTTTTGGCATTTAACTTCAGGCCATGGCTCTGGCACCAGTTATCCATTTCTGTGAGGCCCTTCTGGAGGATATCTGTGTCAGATGTGTTTTCGACTATGGCGCCCAGTTTGCAGTCATCTGCAAACTTTGCCAGCCATAACCCTCCTGTGTGCCCAATATGCTCACGCCTTGGCAAAGAGGCAACGCATAGCACAAAGACTGACACTGTAGGGAACCCAGGGACTGACACCTCTCTCTGACTCGCACACACAGTAAAATGGATGACACACACATCACATTACCTGTAACTTATCATGTATAGGCAGTGTACTGTGTGGATCCAACATAGGCGGCCCTCAAACACTGTCCTCCCATCCGATGCAAGCACAAGGTAAGTCAGTCCTATTAACAATAAAGGAATGGAATAGTATGTTCTGCTAGCATATCTGTGGTAATGCTGCATGCATACAAGGGAATGGGGTGTCCTACTGGGATAGCAGTACACAACTGACAGCTATGTGGGACACCAGGAAATGTCTGGGAAAAACCAACCTCCACACACTATGCAGTAGTACCCAAGGTTGCAAATCTCACTGCAGTATATGTGTGGAGACAGCTAACTGGGGGTCATAGGTCACAAGCATGGATGTCAGTATGGGGTCCCATAAACACCCCTCACACCCACATAGCAAGTCAGCTGTAGAAAGCCACAGAGAAATGTCTGGTAAAGGCACACAAATGGCAGCAATGTTGAATTAACCCCCTACAGACTCAGCCAGTCATAGCACAGCAGGACCCACAATTGCAGTAAGGCTATGACGGGTAAGAAGTCTGAAACTCAAATGTATGCCAGTACAATCTGACCTGGCCTCTGTACTGATATGCCTCCACTCCCCAAGACAGTACACTGCAGTATGGTAAATGAAACCAAAATGTAAAGAAAATATCAGCACAGTCTGTGCAAATGTGTACAGTTGACAGGTGTGCCCCCCATATACCCACACAAATGTAGTAACATATATGTATGCATGGAAATAGCAGCATAGCATACATTGGCAGGGCTGTACCAATACACATGAAAACATGTTGCCTGTCCACAATATGCAGGGGTCAATAAGCTATGGGTATGTCTGGTTAATACTGTCTGGATCTGGTCAGCATGTTCTCCTGACGGTCGTCTTGTACTGCCCTAAGTACAGTGCTGCCTTTGACAGGCCCATGTGCAGATAACTGCAGTGCCAACTGTTATGCATGTCAGTGACACCTACTGCTCTGCTACTGACATAACTAGAAGTCACAGTGCTATGCAAAATATGCTACAAATATTAGTGACATCTTGAAGGATGTATAGCACAGGTGCCAAGGGTTTTGTGAATATAAGTGCTTTGTGGTACTGTTGCCAGTGGTCATTCTCAATAATCCTTTTTTCTAATGTATGCTTTTACAAAGAATGGAGATGCCTGCCCAGTTGAATGCACCCTGTACCCACACCCATAACTCCTAACCTCTGACTGCAAGATGTCTGGACAAGGGAAGAAATAAAAATGGAACAAAGGCACAATGATAGGCATGTGTTGTAAATATTGCCTTTACATATTGGATCTGAACATCACCAACATGTTCCATACCAGAGGTATACCCCTCATTGGTCAGATCAGACCATAAACAAATCTCACTGGACATCCATATTCCATCCCCACCCCTAGCCAAGGAAACCACGGTGAAGAACTTCTCAAAAGCAAACTTCACACTTCTCAAAACTGAGGTGGAATCCTTCAAAGTTCCCGGGCCTGTGGAAAATATGGCCCAAAATGCAGAATCCTTTACAAAAGCATTCTATGGACACCTACAGAAATGCATGGAGCATGCTATCCCAAATAAAACCAAGACTCACTCCTCCAAAGGCAGGAGACCTGTTTGGTGGACCCTGGCCATAAATAAGCTATACAACAGAAGGAGAAAGCTACTACATGACAGAGCAAAATCCCAAAAAGAGAAGGCGTCACTGATCAGTACTAGCAAGAAACTACAATCCCTCATAAAATCATCTAAGGCCAGCTTCGAAAGAAAAATTGCACAAGACACTAAAGATAATCACAAGGCCTTCTTTAGTTATGTCAGAAACCTGGGAGGTAACTCCCAGATATGCTCTGAGCTAGTGCAAAATGACAAAAAATACACTGAACCCACAGACATTGCCAACATCCTGGCAGAAAGGTTCAGTGCAAACATCTCCCCCCTTCCCCCCCAAAAGAGCAAACGTCTATCCCAATAGAGTGTAGCCTTCCTGAGATCATAGATGCACAGGTGATAGCTGCCCTCTCCAAAGCAAAAAACACAGCATCAATGGGACCAGACGGTGTCCCAGCTTGCGTCTTACATGAGCTCCAAGAAGAACTAAACCCTCATATAAAGTCACTGTTCAATCTCAGCCTTACTACAGGATATGTTCCCAAGAAATGGCGTACAGCAACAGTGGTCCCACTCCACAAAGGTGGTGCCACAACAGATCCCAGAAACTATCACTCTATAAGCCTGACTAGCTTGGTCTGCAAAGCTATGGAGCGTATCATCATGGAAATCATAAACAAAGACAGTGGGATCCTCCAGACACTGGATCCTACCCAATTCGGCTTCGTTAAGGGCAGATCTTGCCTCTTGAACCTGGTCGACTTCTTTGAAACAGTTTCCAAAGCCAAAGAAGAAGGGAAGGTAGTCCACACAGCCTACCTGGACCTCGCAAAAGCCTTCGACACAATACTCCACTCGGGCATCATAAATAAGCTCATCAGCTTAAATATCAACCCCTATGTCACAAGATGGGTTGAAAACTGGCTCAGGGATAGAACCCACATGGTCAGAATAGCAGGTGCCATGTCAGACTCTAAACCAGTTACAAGTGGTGTCCCACAAGTCTCAGTCCAGGGACCTCTCTTGTTCAATATATATTTCTCTGAGGTACAGGCTAACACGGGTGGACTATGGATGACCAAGTTCGCAGATGACTGCAAACTGGGTGCTGTAATTGACTCTACGACTGACACAAGCATCCTCCAAAAGTGTCTCACAGAGATGGATAACTGGTGCCAGAGCCATGGCCTAAAGCTAAATGCCAAAAAGTGCATAGTCATCCCCTTTGGGAAAAACAAAGTGCCCACAAATTACCACATAGGTGGTAATCAATTAAGTACGGAAGAAGTAATTAGGGACTTGGGGACCCAAGTAGATAGCAATCTCTCCTTTGACAATCACGTTGCCAAAGTGGTTAAAAAGACCATCCATATAGCCCACCTTATCATGAAAGGGTTCACATCTAGATCAAGAGAGGTAATTGTGCCCCTCTACTCATCACTTATCAGGCCCATAATTGAGTACAATGCCCCGTTTGGGATGTACCTTACCCAACACCTTCAGCAACTGGAAAGACCCCAAAAGTATCTTATCAAGAGGATCAAGGGGCTCAAACAGATGTCCTATGCAGTTCGGCTAAAGAAACTACAGCTCTACTCAGTTGCGTACCACCTAAACAGAGGCGATCTGTGTCTGACGTATAAAGCCATGTCCAACCCAGAATTAATGGACATGCTTCACCTCAGGAAATCCAAATCCCTTAGAGCTACACACTCCAGGGATTTGAACCTCAGCACAGTAATAAATAGGACATGCTGGAGGGACAGATTCATATCCCAGAGGCTCCCCTCACTCTGGAACAAAATCCCAATCCATGTTAGGCAGAGCCCCTCACTGACCCTCTTCAAGAGAAATCTTGACGAGTGGATGGGAGATTGCAAGTTTACCCCTGGGATCTCTTCTGTGTCCCTGCTTGACAGAAGTACAGTAAACTAACCTTAAAAGGGCTACCTTCTGTGACCTACTATACAGAGGCACAGTCAACAAGTCTAAAAGGGTGGCAAAAGCCAAACACACTCTGGCTAGGCTTATAAATGCCCTAGGGCAGATAGCCTAGTATCAACCTATGAACCTATGAACATATTGAGAATGTTGGTAGGGTGAGGGGTTTGTAGCAGCAGTAATGGTTTGAAGGTAATGTATTCTGAGACAGTAATGTCTGTATTATCATGTAACATCACACTTCAATCATATGTAACTAAATTGCCATAAAAACACATGTTTATGTAGAAAGGATGAAACTTCTAGCCAAACACCTGGACGACCTGCCTAAAAATGTACAAGTCAGAGGTATGAACACACAAGGATATGACATCCCAGGTTAGAAAGATACCTCAGAAGCAGGAGAACCCCAGCCAGTATATGACCAGGTTGCTGGACTGTTTACACAACTGTGTGTCATTACTACACTGCTTGTAGCCACACCTCACAAATGACCTTATTGGGAAGAATTTACATAGCTGCCCTCCATACCTGTCAGCTGTACAGATGTTTGCAGAATGTTCAGATATTTGGCTCATAATTTTGGCTTGTTCCTTTTTTTCCAGGCAAATCACTGGTATTATCGCAGGATTAAAGTCACTAAATAATGACATACATTCTCACTTCAAATCCTTCAGAAAATGTATATTACAACAAATTATGTCACTCTAGCAACCATCTAAGTTTATAAGAGCAATATTTCAAATATGTCCCTATTTGTACCCCCATTTTGTCAAGCTTTGTCCAGATATTTGGCATTAAGAGGTGGAGAGGTATGCTGCCCTCATAATATTGGTCTATGAATCATACAACTAGTATTCCTCTGGTAAAGCACTGTGATGATATGAGGATGTCTGGCAGTAGGTAATGACACAGTACATTGCAGTTACAGACTATGGATATGTCACAAAATGTCTGCTAAACAAAAAAAGTACCCTGACAAAACTGCTGTGTACTCCTGAGAGGTATGGCTGTAGTACACAAAACCCTGGACTGGAGTACACCTATCTCTGGAATGCAGTCCCACCCTAACTATAGAAGGTCACACTGGGCATGCTCCTACAGAGAATCACAAGACATGCAGGAACTCATATCGGAATATATGACTGTATTATGTATATTTGTCCATGCATACAGATAGCTTTGTACACCTCCACTGTCCCCAAACATACACATCAGACAGGAATACCCTCCGCTAGCTGTAGGTGGCCCATATGTCATATATCTGCATCTGTTGTATCAGATACACACACATATATATGGGGAACAGATAACAACATATGTCAAGCATACAGACACACAGATGGATGTGGGGAACTGAGAGACAGACAGTGATAGAGAGAGAGACACAGGGTGACGCAGACAGAGTGAGTCACACACACAGATACCTTGACTGGCAAATACTGATGTCCTCTTGTGGATAGTGGCATACCAGTTGGAAACAGTTGTCTGTGCTAGCATAAATGTTGAGCCCCACTGTATAACAATATTGAGCTTGAGTTTATAATAGCACATCATCTGCCTGTGTGTGCATGTCTCCATAGGTCCAAGTATTAGGAGACTCTTCCCACTCAGTACACTTCACATTTCCCTATTACACAACATCTGCTGCTGTCCTTCACCACAGAAGTACTATTGCACAATGATCATCCCTATAAGCTCTGTAGTGCGTGTGATAACTGTGTAACACTATAGTACAAATAACTAGATAGGTAGGGGTTCTAATCTCAATACTGGCAAGTGTGTGTGTGTGTGTGTGTGTGTGTGTGTGTGTGTGTGTGTGTGTGTGTGTGTGTGTGTGTATGTGTGTGTGTGTGTGTGTGTGATAGCTGTGCATGTGAAAATGAGGGTGTGTGTGTGTTTGTTTTCTTTTTTTTGTAGGTGAAACACTTTTAGGCAATTTACACCCACAACACTTCCCGGTGACCCAGTGTATCAGTCCTGCTGAAGTAATTCCCCTTATTGTTACCTTTGGCCAGTTGATAACCCAGTAAGCTCCATAGTGTGTGTAACACTATAGTACAAATCACTAGATAGACAGGGGTTCTCATCCCAGATCTGGCAAATGAGTGTGTATGTATGTTTGTAAGCATGAGTATTTTGATAAGTCTCACACCCACAAGCCTACTTTATCAAGCTTGCTGATGTCATTCCCCTTATCAGCACCTTTTGCCAGATGTAAGGTTGGCAAGCTCTGTAGCGCATGCAATAACTATATAACACTGTTGTATAGTACAAAGAAAAATTACAGCACTCTCTGGATGAAATCCAAACACAGCATAAAACTGTTGCCAGGAACAAATTAAGAAAATTCCAAGTGAAGTATAAACCACAAAACACTGTTTTCAAAGAATTCACAATAACAAAAAAACTTATGATGGTTAGTGCTTTCGTTTAATGTAATATTAAACTTCAACAGACAGCATTCAAACTTACATCACTTCCTTTTATATACAGTCATTCATTATAATTGGTTAAAAACACCATGAACTATAATCCACTCATGCCTAAAAAAGTAACTCCTATTATTTAAAACACCCTACTTCCACTTAAAACATTATATAAGCACAAAATATATGTTTTGCATCAATGTTGAAATTAATCAGTTCACTAGTTCTAATAAAACATTCTCCTGGTTTGTCTTTACGGCTTTTTCCCGGTTAGAGGTCGCCACAGTGGAACTCAGGTCTGCTAATGATTGGCAGTAGATTTTAATGGTGCTGAGTTGCCAGCCCAATGCCCAACCTTCAACAAAGGCACGCCCATTCACTCATGTCTTTCGAAGGCCACTCGACCGTGGGGAGGACATGCAGACTCCACACAGAAGGCACTCCAGCTGAGAATCAAACAGGAGAACCTCTTGCTGTGAGGCAACAATGCTACAACTGTACCACCGCGGCTTATTATATAATAAAACATTCTTTAGAGAGAAAGAAAATATAGAGCAAGTAAAACAACAACCTTATTTCATTAGGAGAATGCTAATAAAACATTCTCCTAATGAAATAAATTTGTTGTTTTACTTGCTCTATATTTTCTTTCTCTCTAAAGCTTTTAGCTTTAGAACTGGTGCTATAGATGTGTGCTCGTTAATCCCTGGCCAACTATCAGCTTGGAGGCAAATCTGCCACCTTAATTCTTTTAATTCTAGTAAGGTTGCCCACTTATTTTATCAACAATTGTAGTATGATCTATTACACAATAGGTGAATGAATGTTCTGTATTCTCATGTGTGTGTTTGACTAGAGCATTATTCAAATTTACTTTTTTGATGGCATATTCATGTTTATAAACCCTTTTATTGAATTGTCTATCTGTTTTTCCAATGTAGTAGGAGGGGCATAAAGAACAATGTGCTAAATAAATTACTGCTTTGGACTTACAGTTATATTTTCCTCTTATTTGGAAATCACTATTTCTTACCGTGAAATTATCTATTTCTTTTACCTTGTGTCACCAAGTACAAGCTCCACACTTGAACATGCCACATTTACCTTTAATTAAACCATTCTGCCTCTCTTTTATTAAGTCCTTGAAGTTCTTTCCTTTTTTGTACATTATGACAGGCTAATCCCCCACATGCACTTTAATTGTGATGTCATTAGTCAAAATGGGCCAGTTATTTTTGAAAATAAATTTTAACTTTAGGGAGTCTCTACTGAAAGCTGTTATAAGAGCTTTGGAATATTCAGAAAGATGTTGGATTTGAAGACTGATGTCTCGGATAGGGGTATCTCCTATGGGTTCATTAGATGTTGAGGGGTCTTGCTCTAGTTGTTGTGATTGTTGGTTCTCGCCCCCTACAATAGGTTTAAAATACCCCCTATTTCTTTTATTGGTGACTTCTGAAATCAAGGTGTCTAGCAATGTAGTTGGATATGCTCATTGGAGGAACATAGCTCTTAACCTATTACACTCTTGTATAAAGCCTTCCATTCTGGACACCATACGAGCAGCTCTTATGAACTGGCCTTTGACTACAGACCTCTTTTGATGGTAGGGTTATAAACTAGTATTGTGCAGAAATGAATTAGAGTATGTCTCTTTTCTGTGGATAGTGGTACTGTATTTTTTGTTTGGTCTATCTTTAAACAGGTGAACATCTAAATAATCAATTTGTTCTAAACTGAATTTCCAAGTAAATTTCAAAAATGTTGTTGTGGTATTTATATAGTCTAAAATGTCCTGTAGTATTGTCTGTGAGCCATTCCATACCATACATACGTCATGAAGAATCCTGTAGTATACTTTGATGAAATTCTTGTACTTGGTGGTAAACACAAATGTTTTCTTCCAGAATGCCATGACTACATTAGCATAGGCACCCTCACAAGGAGAGCCCATTGCTACTCCTTGTTTTTGTATATAATATTTGCTGTTAAAGCAAAGGAAATTGCTACTGAGAACCATCTCTAATAATTCCATGATAAGTGTGGTAGTATTATGGCAAATTCAATGATCTACCTATGCTTCATTGATCCATTCATAGATTCGTACTAGGCTATCTGCCCGGGGGTATTTGTAAGCCCACCCAGAATGTGTTGGCTTTTGCCACCCCTTAGATTAATTCCCTGAGCCTCTGTCTAGCAGAGCCACTGAAGTGATCTCCGGGGCAAATTTTCTGCTTCCCATCCACTCATCAAGGTTCCTCTTGAAGAGTGCTATTGAGGAGCTCTGGCTAATGTAGATTGGAATCTTGTTCCAGAGCATGGGAAGTCTATGGAACAGGAATCTATCCCTCCAGCATGAAAATAACTTTCTTATCTTGGTACTCGAACCACGAACCCCTGCAAGTAAAGTCGGGACTCTAACCACTACACTACCTCCTTTATTTTTTTTTTTTGTCTTAAAGAATCACAGTGTAGACATCAATGAAGTCTATGGTGACTAAGATGTCATTCTGGTCATATTGAACATTGTTTATATGAGCTAAAAAGGTCCATGAATCTTTACAAATTTGATCTTCATTTGTTAGACCTTTTTTGAGTTGGTAGTCTAAGTACTGTGCACAAGCAGATGTAATTGATCCCTGCCCATCCACAAGAGGCCTCATCGGGGGATTCATAATACTTTTCTGGATTTTGGGAATACCAAAATGAACTAGTATCCTAGGTGTCATTATGTTAAAATAATTATATCATTATATCTCTATCCTTCTTTCAGTCATCTTTTTCTTCATTTCAACCTCTGATTTTTGAAGTTTCATCAAGCCATCTGAATGGCTAGTTAAAGTTTCTTCTACTTATTTCCTGCCTTTTTTATTTTAATTGATATATTCCTTCTATGTTTCATTTAGTTTAATCACCACGGAGTACATTTGATTTATTTTTTCCTCTAAATTACTGGAACCCATCTCTTGAACCAAAGCTGAAGCTTGAACTGCTTTTTTGCTGAACAACTACAGAATCCTTCCCAGACAGTGTTTTCTCCTTACCTTTTTCTGGTTGATTTTCCTTCGGGTTTTCAAAATGACTTTTTTTGCTGGCATCCAGGCAGTTTATTTACTAGCCAGTAGCTGAGTTTTACCCCCACCCCCCACAAAAATAAATTTTCAATGGTCCCCATTTTTCTAAGTTTCTATTTTCATACTAGGAGAGCTGAAGTTATGCTGTTGATCAGTGTGCAACCATCGTGGAAGCTAGAATGCTATATATTGAGAAAAAAAATTGTATATGACTAGAATGACAGCACTGACTATGTGATTATGTTACATAAGTTATAGGTACTCACAGCATCAATAGATTGGTAATGTAATCCTTCTCAGTGGGTGTATGACAGGGATAACGTCTTCTCTAAGCCCCAGCTCAGTTTTTTTCTTTCATCTACCAAGTTATGGGACACAGTTTATCCTGTCAGTTCAGGAACTCATGGCTAGGCTAGCAAACCACAGCTAGTCACTTAACCCTCCATTTTACTCTTATGCAGTGAGGAAACACAATCCATAAAGACATTAAATGAAGAAATCAAGGAAAATGGTCTGCAGAATATGTAGATACTTACTTGTAACAGATTTACAGAAAACTCATTTAACAGCTTTCAAATGTGGGCTATTCAGATTAAGGTGCTTAGTAGAAAGCATATTAATATATCCACTGTAAAGGACTCCTTTTCAAATCAACTTACACAATGAGCAAGTGATTGTCATAGTTGATATCCAGAATTATCCTCAGTGTACAATTGGAAAGACTCCCAGTGATTGCAATAAACCTGACAGGAGGCAGAAAATAGAAACATGACAAATGACAAAAGTTAAAATGATTCTAAATCTTCTAACACCAAAGGGTAGACAGACATCACACATTTATGATGGTTAATGAATATGTGAAATGACAGCAAAGCCACTTTGGCACAAATATCTCCAGTGTAGACATTTCTGAGTCAAACACTGGAAGCATCCACTCACAGATGGAGCAGTCATAAATGGCAGTATTTACAGAAGACAATGTGTTATCTCCTTATAAACATTACAGTTAGCAATCCACAACAACAATGGAGAAAAGCACAACCTCAAAGATTGCCAAAAGTGTTATTTGGCTATTCGTCTTCTACCAAATGGCATTTGATGTAAATGCCTTCAATATATCATCTATAACCAGAATCTATGAGCATAAACGGGCTCAAACTACATCAGCAAATAAATAAAACTCATTAGATGGACAGGTGCCTATCCCAATACATTTCACATTTACGAAATAATCTCCTCATGAATCAAGAAAAGCAGTACTCTCACCACTTTCAAAGTTAAACTTAACTGGATGGGCAGACATAAGTTTGCCCCTGGATTACCATACACAACCCTCTAGAAAAAAAGGGGTGAATACTACTGTGTTATGTAATAATTCAGGGTCTTACTTGTATAAGGTCTTAATGGTATTAATAATTGCTTACCTAGTACCAGCCTATAAAACTATTAACTTGGCTATGAAATAACTGAAACTCCAGTAATAAAGTTATGTGCGGTAGTTAAGAATAATATGTTGACTAAACCAAATTAGGTGGCATAGGACATGTCTTGATGTAGAATCTCTTCCAGTAAGCAAAATAATGATGCCTCTTTATGGTTTCAATTACCAGCAAAACACTTCAAAAAACACTGACGGGGATCAAAGGATCTAAACCAGTAGGCAGAATAGTTACTCAGTCAGTGAGGAAGAGATTCTTGTCCCTTCAGTGAGGGAAATCTGAATCTTATATTGAGAGAGTACACATTAAATCTAGAGATCTCAGAGAATGAAACAACATGGCCTGGCAAAGAAAAATTATAGTTTTTCTTCTCTAAGCTGTATATCAACATATAGGATCAAAGAATAATTATAAGACATACAGTAAATCTCTTTGACAAAAGGATGGAGAACCTGGTCACAGGTGACAACTTTTAGCCCTACTAAAGCAAGTTTGAAAAGGAAAGAACCATAGTCTCTTTTGGCATGACTCTCAACTCCTTTAGATATAGCATTATGATTTTGCCTCTCAGAATTAGCTTGTTCCTCCAGGATTTATGATGCTCCTCATAAGTCAGACCTATTTATGAGAACATACTTTATAGATTACTTAAACTAAGCCTATAAAAAATATTCACTACCACTAACTATATAGGGCCTAGTATATACATACCGTCTACTGTGAAAAATAAGAAAATGCTCCCATTTTGATACTCTGCTATGATTTGCAAAGACCAGTGTTATGATTTTTAATGTTCAGAGGTTGAGCAATCATGTGTTTTTGGGTGAAGAAGTCTATATCCAAGGTGACCCATTCCCAGAACACTTTGACCAAGCAAAACTTCAGTCTTATGAGCAAGCAAAGATTAGGGTACAGGTCATCATGATAACTTCTCTTGGCATGTGAATGACAGGTAAAGCTAATGATTATCCCCCAGATTCAGCAAGCTCTTCACGGAGCGCAGGAATAGTGGAAGAGCTGCTGCACACAATATGGCTGCCTAGCGATCCAGTAACGAGCTCCCATGAAATACACTATTCCTGCACAGACACCACTGCTACATGCTAATTTCCTCATTTGCTGGTAAAAACAATGCAAATGAGGTGAATTAGTGATCCAGGAAGCAGGCAGGCGTCTGTGCAGGAATAGTGTAACCTGCAGAAATGTATTTGTTTACTAATCGAATACATTTCTGCAAATTACAAAATGGAGGCATGACAGCTCGAAAGAAAGCATGTATTCAATGTAGTAGGCATGCCAATGGCCAGATATATGGCCATAGGCATGAAAAATAGTTGCAACTTTATAAAAAACAAGTTTAATTTTTTGGGCCGATCTCAGCCGTTTAAGCGTAGGGCAGCGGTGCGCAAATGGGATTGCCAGGAAAATAAGAAAAAATGGGGAAATAAGCTTTTATACTCAAATCAGCATTTTGTCATAATAGTTAATGGCATGCATAGGACAACAATACCGGGGAATAGTGGTTGCTAAGGGGGAAGGCTCAGTGTGAGTGCGGTAACTATTAATTAGCATTCTGGTTTATGTAAATTAGGGGATTGATACTGAATCACAGATTTCCTCTCAGTGTTAGCTTGCACCCAACCATGTAGATGTAGCAACACCATTGTATAAGTCTAAGAGGTGGATGACCTCATAAAGGGGAGTGTCATGCACGCTGTAAGCTTATTGGAGCTGTGTGGCCTGTGTTTGCCTTTTGCCTAGCAGTGTTTACATTGTCTAAATGGGTGTGTGTGCCGCACCAGGTTTTAAACAAAGCAAAGTTAAAAAAAAACAGGAAATAGCAGCTCTGTTCTCATCTGAGCACTGGGTATGCGTGGCTCGCCTCGGGGCTTAAATGGAAAGGCAATGGGAAGGGAAAACAGCAGTAGGAAGGCAATCAAGGAGAACTAGCTGGCAGGTGAAATGTATCAGAATCAGCCAATTACACAGGCAGCAGCCCAGCACGCTACTATAAACTATGCAAACACCTTTCAGTCTGTTTTTTTTCCCACAAACTCTACACCACCAGTGTACACAGAAGGGGACATTTTACCTGACAAAACTAACAAAGTGTTAGGGGCTGCTCTCACTCTCATACATCAATATGTGCAAAAGGCTGAGGGTGGTGAGGATGTGAATGCTAATGACCATCCCACAGTAAAGAGGAGGAGAAGAGTGTACAGACCCAGGGGAATCTACCAGGGGATAAATGAGCTGAAGATAGTGGAGCACTATAGGGTGGACAGGGACATTCTACCGCAAATTGTTGAGCTGTGCCGGCCCCACTTCACACACAGAACCAACAGAGGAGAACCCATCCCAGTGGATACCAAGGTATGTGTAAACTTAAGAATACTAGCCACAGGTAACTTCCAAAGAGCAACTGGGGATCTCACAGGGATCAGCATCCAGTGTCTCCACCAGTTCCTGGATACCATGTCAGCACATGCCAGTGAGCACATATGTTTCATCAATACCCATGAGGCATTGACCAGCAGTATGCGTCTCTTCCACCAAATATAATACCCTGAGGTAGTGGGTGCTATAGACTGCACGCACATAAACATCAAAGCACCACCCGGTGAGCGGTGTAGGGTCTACATAAACCGCAAGGGCTTCCCCTCCATTAACTGCCAGGTCTGTGCGATGCCCAGGGCATTATCTTGAATGTGTGTGCTGGCAGCCCTGGAAGCTATCATGACTCCCACATCTGGCATATGACGCAGCTGTACCAGTCATCTGCCAGTGGGAACATCCCATATGGCCACCTAGTGGGGGATGCTGGCTATGCACTGGAGCCGTGGCTGATGACACCCCTCAGAAATGCACACACACCTGAACAAGAACTTCATAATGAGGCATATGCACAAACCAGAATCATAACAGAGCATGTGTTTATAATGCTCAAGTCATAGTTCCACTGCCTGGAAATATCCGGTGGAGGCTTGCAGTACTCTCCAGCAACATGTACACAAATGTTCAAGGTATGTGCCATGCTACACAATACGATCCTGCGGAAACATCTGCAGCAGGAACAGAACAGCGCAAGGCCACACAGCCCCCCCCACCATTGCCAAGGCCATCATAGGCACAGAGTGACTCAGAGGAGGAACTACCTGAGGATGCCCATGTAGGCAGAAGGAGGCATGCCCAGTATGCCCAGGCATTGGCAAAGAGGCAACGTATATCACATACATAGACATGGTAGGGACCCAGGGAATGACACCTCTCTCTGAATAGCACATAGAGTAAAATGGATGCCAAACATGACACTACCTGTGCTTTACCATGTATAGGGAGTGTACTATGTGCATCTGACATAGTCAGCCCTTCAGCACCTTCGTCAATACTGGCCCAGCCACAAGGTAAGTCACTCTTCCTATCAATTACTGAATGGAGTAGTATGTTTTGATAGTTGCATCTACGGTATGGATGCGAGCATGCAAGGGAATCAGGTGACTGAATGGGATGGCAGCAGATAGTGGACATCTGCATGGGCAGCATGAAGTCAGTAACAAATACTGGTGTTAACATACTAGGCAGTACTAGACAAGGTGACAAATCCCACTGCAGTACATGTGGTGGCCCAAATGTGTGTCCATAGGACACACACATGCATGTCAGTGAGGCTCACATACCCACCACCAGCCTCAGCCAGCAGTACAGGTATAGATGACCCGAAAGAAAGGCTGGACTAAGGCCTCCAATTGATAGCAATAGTGAACAGCCCCCTCCAGACCTACACAGACAGACAACAGGTCTGGTAGTTGTATGTTAGCTCTGAAGAGCAAGACGTCTGAAACTGAAATGTAGGTCAATAAAACCTAAGATCTGTACTCTACTGATATGCCTCCAGTCTGCATGATAGGTCAGAATACAATATGAAATGGAAGCCAACAGAGTGCCTGAAATACCAGTACAGTCATAGCAAATGTTTAAAGTCGTCAGTTGTGCCCCCTCCACCACAATCCTATGTAGAAATGCAGTAACATGTAAGTGTGAGGAGTAATATAAGTGGAGCACAGATTACCCAAGCTGGCCCAATCTGCAGGGTAGATTTTTGCATGTGTACAATATGCAGGGGTCTGTGTGTTAGGTTGTTGTGTGTTTAATATTGTCTGGAAGTGGTCAGCATATAGGCATGGAGGGTTGTGTCTCAGTGGCCTTTGGGCAGTACTGTGGTTGACAGGGCCATGTTCCAACAACTGCAGTGCCAACCACAATGCTTCTCAGCAATACTCATGTCAGCAGTTGTCCATAATTACTGTCCAGATGTTAATATCTGTCATTGTCTAAAAGATGGACATGCCATGAATGTGGGCCCATACATACACACAGTATACAGGTGGAAGTACCCTAGACAGAGTGCATACAATGCAACTGTCAACTCCACACAACTTTGGAATTGTACATACAGGTTAGCAGCACATTAGTTGTCCATGTAGTATGGAATACTGATGTAGTCTGGCCAATCACTGGCAGACCACAAAAGGCACAGTTATGAAGTAGTGAGAGACTGCCTATCTCCCCACACAAGGCAGCATAAGGGGAATGTTTCAGGTATATCTGTGAGTCAGCTACAAGTAGCTTCCATATCACACATGCACTCAGCTCACCCCACCATCAGCCACAGGCTTACACAAGTCATATCCTTGATGTTGGGAATGAGTACAGTATGACCCCACTTCTGTATGGGAATACCCGCAGAAGGCAGCATGCAGAAGAGGTATCCTATGCAGGTGTGTCCCAAGCTGTAAGCAGCACCCTGCCTGCATCCAGACCAATGGATCAATATGGACAGGAACTATTGCCATTAACACCTCACACACTTACCCTGTCACCCCAGGGGAATCCACTGGCTCACTGTCTGGGAATGTAGGAGTGACAGAATGCACTGACTGGCTACAGATGGCCTACATAACTACCAAATGGCATACGGTCCTCTGACAAAAGGCTGTGCCTCACCTGTAGTGCCAATGCATGGTATCTCATGGGGTCCCACCTAAAAACTTAACACAGTCAAAAGAACACAAATGCAAGGCCATGTTGACAAATCCTAGTAGCATGCCCCCTTGTCCTACTGCACGAACTGTGGACCAATCCATAAGTACCACTGGGATGAAGGGTCAGCTGTAGGGATACTTCTCAGATATTGCTTGCATAATGTTAGGAAGAGGATAGAATAACAGAGTGGGGTGTCTAGAAGCATGGCCGGCATGGAGTGTGTGAAGTCTGAAGCTCTGATGTGTGCCCATACTACCTCTGCCTGCAAACCCAGTAACAGGGGTCTACAAACCTGCTCATAAACCATAACATGAAGGGGAACTGCCAGATATATGAGCCCTGCCTCTGGGTAACCTGGGTGAATCTGTACATCTAACGGGTATGGCCACAGCAGGATATAGCCATTCTGTTAAGTCGCTATATGTACAAGAAGGGGATCCTCAGCCACCATAGTACCAAGCTGCTGGACCATTTACACATATCCAGCAGCAAGTGTCTGCAGCTATCCCTCCAGAATGGCAGGAGTGTGCATGAATGTGCAGGCTGCAGACCACAATACTGGACTCTGCTTTATTCATCTTGCATTTCCCAGGAAATAACTGTGAGAAAATAATTATATCTGTCAGTAGCTGATGACATAAGACATCACAGTGTAAAACAGTACATATGTCTGAATATCTCTGTAAACACCAACCATGTAACGCAAGCAGCACAGACAGCAATAGTTACAGTACCCCCTATCTGTCGCCCATTGTGACTCCATATTGTCAACCTATCTACAGATATCCTACAGAAACAGGTTGCCAGCTGTAGGTGTAGAACACCAAACCCTGGACTGGAGTACAACACTGCCTGGAATTGATTCACGCACTCAATACATTAGGTCATATTGGGCATGCTCCTACACTTACAGAAATGAAGCCCATGTCTGACAACACAGTGGACTGTACATATCTGTCATTCGCAGATGTCTGTGCACACACACCAAATTGTACACCATTTATGCTTCACATACACATTGGATAGGAATACTCACACATATCCAAGGCCAACATACTATAATATGTCAAACATACACATACAGAGATGTGGAGAAGAGAGAGAGAGACAGACAGTGACAAGACTTCCAATATGAGGCCTGTATCACCCACTACACATCCAATTGGCTGATATCACATGATGTGCTGATGTCAATCATGATGTGCTGATGTCAATCACTGTAGACATTCCTTCTGGTAGCCCTCAACCCTATAGTGTCTATGGTGCTTGTGATAACTGTGCAACATGAAAGTATAAATCAGTATTCATGTAGCATTTGTATACTCAGTCCTGTCAAATGTAAGGTTGTGTGTGACTGACTGTGTGTGTTTCCATAGGAATGATTTATGGCCATTCACACACACTGCACTTCTCATTGCCCATGTTAGCACGCCTGCTGATGTCAGTCACCTTGAAATACCCCTTTGGCCAAGTCTCAGCCCTATAAGCTACGTAACACTTGTGATAACTATGTAATACTGTAGTATAGCAAGCTAGCTAGGTAGGAGTTCTAATCTCAGACATGGCAACTGTTAAATTGTGTGTGTGCATGTGTGTGTGTGTGTGTGTGTGTGTGTGTGTGTGTGTGTGTGTGTGTGTCTGTCATCAGTATCCTGTGTGGGGGTTGGTGTGATTGTACAATAACAGGATCCATTGGGGGGTGGGTTTTGCAAAATTATTATGTTGAGGACCTAGTATATGTCACAATGTCCACATTAGAAGGCCAACAGATGTCAAACACCAGAGAGGTTGGTGTAGACAATCTACAGCCCTACATGTGACAGTATACATTAGTGAACAATATAGGCAACCCTTCTATTACTCAGAGACCACTCTCCACCCATGTATCATACACAAACACACTTGGCTTGGCAACAACCACTATATTGGTAGTTTCCTTGCATATTGCCTCACAGATAGTACCCAAGGTGTGATAGCAGTAGACTACATGCCTATTGACCACAACAGTGCTACTGACATCAGAAAGTACATTGATGTGTTACATCTCCTGACTGAATGTGTGTTACCTAGCAAGGAAAAGGGCATGGCACCCCGTTCCATCCCCTCAGTAGTCAAATAAATGTGTACAGTGGACTTTTACCATGTTCCCCACTGGACACCTGCAACAACTGTAAAGTCTGCAAATGTACCCCACAAAGGGAATATCATGCCTTATACACATGCCCTGTATGGACAGAAACCACTAACTCCACTGAATACCAGTATCATACTGTCAATGTAGATGCAATCACGACCTCAGTTACATAGCCAGGTCTCACCAAATGAGGTCAGGAAAGCTACATCAGAAGATACCAATCTGTCCACACAACATGCTCCATAGACCTCAAGTACACTTTCATATATCAAAGAACATGCACGTGGGACATGTGCACAATCCAGACACTGTCCATGTTATGGAATATAGATCACATACATGAGAAGCAGTGCACATCACTGGCTACCCACAATAAAAACCTGGATGAGTGGATAGTGAATGCAATACCCACCCCTGGGGACAACTCCAGTGACTACACCCCTGATCCACACTGGGGACTATTGTCATGTGGCCTGATGCCAAGGTATTCCCTTGGGCTAGCCTTGTAGAGCCTTCAGGCCCATTCACCTACTACACACCTGTGAAGCAATGAACGTATGGATCTCAGTACTGGCAAATGTGCATGTGTGTGTGTGTGTGTGTGTGTGTGTGTGTGTGTGTGTGTGTGTGTGTGTATAGTAATCCCAGTGTGTTTGATTGATGAATATCTCTGGTGGCTGTGGTTATTAGCAATTGGATGTTAGTCCAAACCAGAACATGTACCATTCTCCATTCTACAACAGATGTACATGAACATTTTCCTATGTACAATGCGCAGCCACATAATCTGAGGCATATGCAATCACTGTGTTACAGACTGGGAATTACTGTGCATATACTGTACCCTGTCTATGACATGGTGGATGTGTCACCACACTGCCATACCCTATGGCCTTGCTGCAGGGCCACATCCTGGTGACACAAAGACACCTAGAACGGACATGGGAAACAGCCTGTGAGAACACATTCACTCAGCACTTCCCTTGTGGGGGGAAGAGAGGGGTAAAGCTGGGAAATAATGTGTTGCCAAGACTGTGGCCAATATCTGTTGTCTCAGGATAGGTTTTAGCTTTGTGCAGTAATTCGCAGCACCTGTGTTTAATGCTGTGGAGGTTTTTGATGTGACTATCATGGCTGCTGTGACTGTCATCAGTGTCTGCTGCATCTCTGCTGTCATAAATGCCTATCAGAGACTCCATGAGGGATCCAAAGTTGTATTTGAGGCTAATAATGGAGTTCAACAGTCATGGGATGCCACCTTTCCCTGCAACAGTGTCCTCCTCCTTCTGATGTACACTTTAGTAATGGCAGGGGACCATCACATTGTCTCCCAGTGTTTGGAGGAGAGTGTCTGGGTTATGTTGGCTCTGGCTAGTACAATGCATTCATGTACCTGTTTGTACAGTCCTATGTGTATGATTCCACAAACATACAGCTACATTCCATTACCATGGGTGCACTGAAGACATTCAACCCTATTTTCATGGCTGCAAAGTGAGCTTTGGAGAGTATTTGCCAGATAGTTATCTTTGTGGGGATTGTGGATGACATGTTGAGTTCCATGTTGATTACAGCCTGTGTGAATCTCACCATGCAGGGATTGACATCTGGGGATGAGCAATGGTCCCATACTTAAGTGGTCAACACAGGTCATGGCTGTTGAATCCTCTACCATGGGTCAGAATGAGCTGGTCTAGGGCAATGGAAATGATGAATCAGAGAAGTGTTGGGCCACTGTACTGGAGATTGCCTACACCCCCAGGTGATGGAGGGGTAGTTGAAGACTTGTACTATGTCAGTGTTGCATTGGACTGTCAGAGCTAGCAGAGTGTTGAGAAATTTGCATTGACAGTCTAGGGACATAGATATGGACCCATAGCAGGCTATGGTCTGGATAGCACCATTACCCCAAGGCAGTTGTACCAGAAGTATCTCCGATGCATTATGATGCAATGCTAGTCTGGAGGTGTTCCTATTCAGAATGAATATGGAGACACCACCACCTGTGGAGGTGTGGTGTGGTCCATGTCTGAGGGCTGACAGCTGTGGAATGCATCATAGCCTGATACTTCAGGTCTGCTGTCTGCTGCTGTGAAACACCTCTCAACTACAGCAGACATGTGTCCTCCACTCCAACTGCTATGAGTGACTGCATCCCGACAGTTAGATGTCTACTGTTGAGCAGCATGACCCTCAGATTGCATACACATGTAACTGTTATGGTGGTAATAACATTAGGAACACTGCCCAATAAGGCACCATAGGGGTGGCAGGATATGTAGCCATTACCTGGCAACCCAACGGTGACAGATGTAGGACATCCATGGCAAGCTATTGGGTTCTAGCAATTATGCCATCCCAGGCAGAGAGGCTCTGGATCCCCTGAGAATGACACATAACAAATAAGCCAATGTTGCAGTCAACCATCTGTTGATAGTACTGCAACATCATTCTGGGTGACAGTGGTACACTGTCCAGGGCTACTGTCACACCTGCCTGAATCACATAGTCAGAGAGTTCAACTATGTATCCTGCCATGTAGTCCAGGGAGGTGTGTCCAAATTCATTCACACCCACATGGATATGGAGTGATACTCGTAGTTGTTGCGGAGTGACATGACTGGCTGTGTCATGTGTTAGATGCTGGCATATGATTGATTTTAAAATGTTACCTGATCCATATTCAACCTAGTGAGTGGGATGTGTGTGCATCCGTATTGAGTTACCAATAATCCCTGTATTGTGCAAGGTGATTAGCCTTAGGGGCTTAGGCTGGGGGCACACTGTAGGTTAAATATGTGTTCCTTGGCATGTGCCATGTCACTGTGTCTGAGTGGGTGTCCACCTTGCTGGTCTGTGCTGTTTGGGTAGATATCCATTGAGTGCCTCTGAGAAGGTGGGTGTGTGGTTTTTCACTGTATGTCATGGCAAAGTGGGTGTCATGGTGAGCTACATGTTCCACATGGTGTGGTGCAGGTGTTGATATTATCCTCTTGACCTCGTAGTCCATTATTTGTTGGAGAGTGCATATGTCCACCATGGGTGATATATGGGTAACCCTCACAGGTCTGAAAGTTTGGAGTTTAGAGGGGAGGATTGTCTGTTTACATGCGGCAGTTGTGACAGTGGCCCAGAATGGACATGTGCACCAGGTCAATGGATGAAAGCAGAGATACCCACGCTTCAAACATACCAGGAGGGGTGGACATAACTAGTAAATACTAGGGCAACATCTGTGATGAATGAGTACTGCTGAGGCTCACAGTTGTGCAATAATTCATGATACAATAACCTGGTGAAGTGCCAAGTAATAATGCTAGCTGAAGTGCAAGACAGAAAGAACTAGCATGATGTGGAAAAGAAGGCAGACTCTCTGCCACCTGTAATACTTTACCACAGCTGTGCAGTTATCAGCAGCTTTGGCCATGTGAAAGTTCAGTAAGCTCTGTAGTGCATGCAGTAACTATGTAACACTGTAATAGGAATACCTAGATAGGCAAGAGTTCTAATCCAAATACTGGCAAGTATGTGTGTATGAATCATGTACTGTCGCTTATACCATTTTTGACCTGTGCACTACTCTTTACACTTCCCTTCACTCCAATTTAGTAGACCTGTTGATGTCGTCCATCTCAGAAGTACATTTGGTTGAGTTGGAAATGTATAAGCTCTGTGGCATATATCATAACTGCGAAGCACTAAAGTAAAAATATATAGATAGGCAGGAGTTCTAATCCCAATACTGGCAAGTGTGTGTGAATCATGCACTATCTGGCTCATACCATTTTTGACCTGTGTACTACCCTTTACACTTCCCTTCACTCCAATTTAGTATACCTGTTGATGTCATCCACATTAGAAGTACCTTTGGAATAAGTGGAAATGTATAAACTCTGTGGTGCATCAAATAACTGTTTAGCACTATAGTAGGAATACTGAGATAGGCAGGAGTTCTAATGTCGGCCACTGTTTGTCTGTGTATAAGGATCATACCATGTGTGGCTTGCAACATTTTGATG
>NC_056743.1:1038056807-1038134307 GCF_019279795.1 Protopterus annectens | reverse complement strand
TCATCTCGCCTTTTTGTTCTTACATGTGGATCTTACACGTGGGTCGGAGCCGATCCCTCGACTCCGAATCGGCCGCTTTTCAAGCTCAGACTCTCAGAGAAGCTCGAGACCCAGTGAATATCCCATGATGCCCTGCTATGAGTACCCAGATCTAGTATGCTGCAACCAAAACAGCCTACCGACAGAATATGACTATAAAGTCTACCTACTCAGGTAACTCCAAGAGTAGAAGGATAGAAGAAGAGCAGAAATGTATAAACAGACTGACAGCTGAACCAATCTACCACGGCAACCATCTCACTTGACTGGAGTGGGAAGGTGGGCGGGAATGTAAGAACAAAAAGGCGAGATGAACAACTCACATGGAACATTATGGTAAGGACATAATTCTTTATGTGAAGTTGTTCTATCTCACCGTTTTGTTCTTACACGTTGGTAGCGTCCCAAGCACCCTAATCCTGGGTGGCTCATGGGAGAACATTCCTGAGCACAGTGGAACCAAACATAGCCCTGTCCCTGGAGTTCTTATCCACTTTGCAATGAGTGATAAACGTGTGAGGTTTTGACCACGTGGCAGCTGCACAGATGGTATCTAAAGGCAAGTGAGCTGCATGAGCTAATGATGTAGAAACAGCTCGTGTAGAATGGGCTTTGATGTTGGTTTCTAATGGCTGATTAGTGGGATTTTTGATACTGAGCAACTTTTTTATTGTCTGCATAAGACAGGAAGAGTTGATCCGATTGTCTGAAATCCTTCTTTCTATCCAGATAGAACCTCAGTTGTCTATGTACATCAAGCTTGTGTAGCATATATTCTAGTTTGTTGGTATGGTGTTTGAAGAAGGTTGGGAACTCAATGGATTGATTTAAGTTACTTTCCGAAGAGATCTTGGGAAGAAAGGTAGGATTAGTTCTGAGGGACACTCTATCATGGCGAAAAATCAAATATGGGGGTTTGACGGACAAGACTTGAAGTTCGGAGACCCTATGTGCAGATGTGATGGCTACCAAGAATAGTGTTTTCCAAGAGAAAAACTTTACATGACAAGATGAAGCAGGTTCAAAGGGAGCAAGCATCAGTTGGGATAAAACCAGATTCAAATTCCATGGGTAGACAGGATGCCTAATAGGTGGCCGGAGATGGTGGGTTCCTTTTAAGAATGCTTTACAAAGCGTATGCGACATGATGTTAGAGCCGTTGAAGCCCACGTGAAAGTTTGAGATAGCAGCCAATTGAACTCTAATGGTGGAAGCAGCCACGCCATCATGGAACAATGACAACAAGAATTCTAAGATGGTATGGATAGGTGCTACATAAGGATCAGTGTCATGTTGAGAAGCCCAGTGAACAAATCGTTTCCATTTGCTGTTATATAGTTTCCTGGTAGATAGCTTATGAGATGAAACTATAATATGTTGGACCGCAGAAGACAATTCATGTGACCTGGCTAATGTGGGAATTGGAGCAGCCAAGCTGTCAGTTTCAGGGACTTGAGGGAGGGGTGGAGAACTCCCGACGAATGAGTCAGAAGATCCGGCACTGGGTCCAGGATCCATGGTTCTTCCACTTGATACTTCCGCAGGAAGGGAAATCAAATCTGCCGAGGCCAAGACGGAGCTATTAAAAATCACAGTCCTTCACAGACTTTTGGCTTTCTGCATGAATTTGGGAATTAGAGGTATTGGTGGAAAGGCATACAGAAGACCCGGGGGCCAATCGTGTATGAGCACATCCCTCAGTTCGTTCTCCAGTGGGGGATAAAGGGCGAAGTAGCTGCTGCATCTGGCATTCATCGGAGACGCAAATAGGTTGCAGCAAGGCTGGCCCCATCTGCGGAAAATGTTTTCCACCACTTGTTGCTTGAGAGACCACTCGTGAGGCAACAGTATGGCTCTGCTTAGTTTGTCCGCTATCACGTTGAATGACCCCTGGATATGCGTTGCTATCAGAAAGCGTCTGGTGGATACAGCCCATTGCCAGATCCTTAGGGCCTCCCGGCATAAAGGGTACAATCTGGTTCCCCCTTGTTGTTGATGTACCAGACGACCAACATGTTGTCTGTCTGGATAGCAATTGTGCCCGGATGAAGAGAGTCATGAAAGTGTTGCAATGCTAGGAACACCGCTCTCAACTCTAGGACATTTATATGCAAGTGCGTTTCCATGATTGACCAAGTGTCTTGGACTGTCTTTCCCTGAAATAGCCCCCCCCCCATCAGGGAAGCATCCGTGGTCACTGTGGCTGTGGGTTGGGGAAGAACGAAGGGACGTCCGATTGTCACTTGGTCGCTGTTCAACCACCAACTGAGATCTTTCTTGCAAAGATTGATTAACCGGATCACGTGTGACATGGATAGTTGTTGGTAAGACCATTGTGCGAAAAGTAACCACTGGAGAATTCGTATATGCATGCGGCCTAACGGAACTGCTATCAATGTGGCTGCCATTGTGCCTAAAAGCTGTAGTATCTGGGATGCTGGAGCTTTGTTGTGGGCTAGGAGACTGGATAACTGGTTTTTGAGAGTTATGATTCTTGATTGGGGCAACCTGATCCTTGCATCGATGGTGTCCAGTTCTGTTCCTATAAATGTAATATGCTGCGAGGGTGATAGCACAGATTTTTCGAAATTTAGGGTTATGCCCAACTGAGAACAAAGGTCTATGGTGTAGTCTCTTGCTTGGATTAGTTGATGCCTGGAGGTGGCGGTGAGGAGCCAGTCATCCAGATATGGAAATACCCAGAATCCCAACCGTCTCAGGTGAGCCGTGACCACTGCCATACATTTGGTGAACACCCTGGGGGCTGTGGTGAGACCAAAGGGCAGGGCTCTGAATTGATAATGACTGTCCCCCAGCCGGAAATGCAGGTGATCTCTGGATGATCTGTCCATTTGGATGTGGTACTAAGCATCCTTGAGATGTATAGAGCACATCCAATCACCCGCTGCTAGGAACTGGAGAATCGACTGCAGCGTGACCATCCAAAACTTTTCCTTCTTGATGAAGGTGTTGAGTTTGCTGAGATCTAGTATGGGCCTCCAGTCCCCTGTTTTCTTTGGAACTAAAAAGAACCTTGAGTAAGTTCCGGATCCTCTTTGGTCCACTGGGACTAGCTGGATGACTCTTTTGACCAGCAACTTTTGGATTTCTACGGCTGCTAGTTTTCTCAGACTGGGTGGTACGTCTTGGATCTTTGTACATCTAGGTGGGGTTTTTAAAAAGGGAATGTAATAACCTCTGGCAATGACCCTTTTTACCCAGGAATCCGTTGTAATGTTTAGCCAGGTGTTTGGGTATAAAGCCAAGCGACCCCCGACTGCCTCCAAAGTAGGACAGCCGGGCTTCCTTTCAGGAATGCTGATAGGGCTTACCAGAGAACTGATCCCTGTCACCCTGGTTTTGTGGACCCCCTCTGCCATTTGGATGGCGTCTTCCATTTCTGCCCCCTCCTCTGCCTCTAGAGGGGGTATCAGTAGGTGTGTTTTGGAAAGCTCCTTGAGGTTTTCGGAACCACATTTTCCCACTTCATTGCCCTTTGGGGTACGGTCTGGTTGGAGTGGAAAAATGGGCCCCTACAGCAGACAGAGTCTTCCCTTCCTGTTCACACCTAGTAAGTGTCTCCTTAACTTTGGGTCTGAAAAAGGCGGACCTGTCGAATGGGGTACTGACAAATGAAGATTTAAAGGCTTCTGCAAAGGAGGAAAGGCGCATCCAGGATTGCCTCCGAAGAGCTATCGCTGAGCCTGCAGCCCTACTCGATCCATCGGCAGCATACGAAATGAGACGCATGGATGAGTTTACTATCGAATTAAGGGTGTTGAGCTGTGCAGTCACCTTTTCAGAGACTGCATTAGCTGTATTACCCTGAAGAGTATCTCCCAGCTCTTTTATGAGATCTCGTTGAAGGCGGGTAAAATGTGTCAGGTAGTTGAGCGACCTCATGGAAAATGCTGCAGAACTAAATATGCGTTTCCCATACCTGTCCATTGTCCTAGAATCTCTAATAGGAGGATGGACAGCAGAAGAGGTTTCCGACATCTCTTTCTTGGTGGCCGCCGCCACCACCATGGCATCAAGTGGGACTGCTTTTGTAAGAAAGGCCTTGTCAGTGGGGGAAGTAATAAATTTATTGGGTCTCTAAGGGAGCAGTTCCACTGAGTCAGGAGACTCCCATGCCCTTCGAGCAACTAGCTCCATCAACTCATCGAAGAGTGGAGTAACCCAGGAGGTGGATGGCTGACATCCAAAGGCCTTCAGGAGAACCGACTTGTCATCAGAAGGGGCAAGGGACTGCCAATCACCCCTCTGCCTTAAAATTTCCAATATGTCTGCGAATGAGACATCTTCTGAGGGGGATCATGGGGAACCTTCTGATTCCTCCAAGTTGATATCCGATGTCAGAGATTCCTGAGGGGAATCCAAGTGCCTCCTATTGCACAATCTCTTCCTAGGAACTTCATCGGTGGGGTCGTCGGGTGAAGTGCCTAGAGAGGAGGGGCCTCCCAATGGGGATACCTGAGGTCCTGGATCTCGACGCTTCGTGGGTATCTGCAGGGAAGAGGTAGAACAAGGCCCCTTGGGGGAAGGGGAAGACAGATCTGAGGAGGTAGTGGTCTTGGCAGCCATGACCTTCCTCATGGCATCGAAAGCACCAGACTCCTGGTCCGAGAAGTCAGTCAGCTCTGAAGAGACCAGCAGCTCTCCCTGGACCGAGACCCCCCACTGCAATCTAGAGGACGGGGCCAAGGCCACCTGCACCGAAGCCCCAAGTGGAAGAGTTGGAACTGAGGTATCGGTTCGACTCTCCACTCCAGAGCCGGCGAGGGACTGTCGGCCCCAAGACTCCCTGGTTGGGTCCGAGGAGATCAAGGTCGATGGAGCCGAGGAAGGAGGATCGAACCTCAGCTCCAAGGGTTCTACCAGTATCGGTTCCGTCTGCCCCGGCTCCGAATGCTCAATTCGCATTGGAGGAGGAGGTGGAGAAGCCATGGGAGGGATTTCAGGCGTCGAAGCCAAATGGCTCGAAGCAGAAAGCATTTTGCCCAGGGCCAGGTTCTCTAAAAGCCTCTTGACCACTTGGTCCAGATCCACATCAGAAAGCCTGGAAGAATGAGTCGAGGGATGGGTCGAAGGGGCCGAAGGTGGAATCGATTGAAGGATTGGAGACTGAGGGGTCTCCAATATCAGTTCCACAACTGGACCCCGAGGTAAGGACTCGATACACGGCTCCAAGGACTGTGGAGCCAATGCACAGACCATACTTGAGGAATTCGGAGCCGATGACTTGGGCTCCGAGGATCCTTTTGAAGACTTCGACCCCTTCAAAGCCTTGGAAAAGGTGTCAGCCTTATCTAAAGAAGCCTGAAATTCAGGCTTCAGGAGTCCTCTATCCACCAATTTCCTACGTCTTTCCAGAAGGACCCTGGCGCTAAAGGAATGGCAGATAGAGCACACCTCTTGTAAGTGTACAGTGCCCAAACAGTACATGCAGGTGGAGTGGTTGTCTGTAACCGACATTTTCTGACCACACACACACACCTTTTAAACCCTGACTTTTGTTTTTCTGACATGTCTAAATCTATAATAACTAGTACAAAAAACAAGTATAATATCAGTAAATATATATATATATATATATATATATATATATATAAACACTCTATAAGTCACTCTACATATTATGAATAATAGTTCAGTTAACTAGTAAAAGTATACTACTATAAGATATAAACTAAACTACCACTCTAATGTGTATAACACCACACACACACACACACACACACACACACACACACACACACACACCGGCTGACAGAGCCCTGTCACACCCAAAAGAAAGACCTAAGCCTGAGGAAAAAAGGACTATTTAAAAGTTATAACAATTTAAACTAACTATAATCCTAACACTATACTATTTAACACACTATTTTATATATATATATATATATATATATATATATATATATATATATATCTGTACATGCATATATATATATATATATATATATATATATATATATATATATATATAGATATAGATATATATACACACACACACACACACACACACACACACACACACACACACACACACACACACACAAACGATTTTTTTGAAGAGAAAGATAACTATAATAGACTGGCCCGAGCTAACTCCAATGAGCTGTTGATCTGTTGCAGCAGCAAACTAGATCTGGGGACTCATAGCAGGGCATCATGGGATATTCACTGGGTCTCGAGCTTCTCTGAGAGTCTGAGCTTGAAAAGCGGCTGATTCGGAGCTGAGGGATTGGCTCCAACCCACGTGTAAGATTCACATGTAAGAACAAAACAGTGAGATAGAACAACTTCACATCAGTACTATTTGGATATCAGATCTTGATGAATGCAACATGTCAGGCCATACAATACCAGAGTAAACACAACCAGTTTAGGATTTAGAACTTTCTTGCCAGGCAGTTACACTTGTATTTAAATATGACCTATATGGGACTATTACTGTCATATTGTCTGGTTTATTCAGTAGAAATTATACACATTTTTTATACTGACAGGTGACATTTTACTCCTTAATATTTATTTGGTATGACTACTACAAGCATGATTGTTACCAGCCTCATGACACAGCTTTTGCAATATTCTGGCATGGGCTTCCTGGTTCATAGCCCCACTCAGCTGCAGCTGTAATGAAAATAGAGAAACATTTATGCATACCTATCCATCACATACACAGGCTGGACTTTGGTAAACAGTTATTGCTATGAATACTTACTGCTGGGAAATCTCCCCTCTCTCTTGCTTCTTGGACCCACTGTTCCAAGAGCTCCCTCTTCCTCGATTTCAAGTCAGCATAGTGATGCCGGACCTGCTCACCAGTCCTAGGGATACCAGTAACACTGGTGAGATCATGGGAGAGACTTTCCCAGGCATCTGCTTTATATTGGGAGCCCTGGTACTGGTCCTGCAGCAGTCTTACGTTGTGTTTTTTTGCCAGGAGTTCTACCATGACCTTGGACTCCTGTATGCCCCAGCGCTGCACCCAAAAGCACATGCCCTCTCCATCACCTGTCATACTGCCTACAGTGGAGAGCTACAACCAGTTATGAGCTGTATTCCTGCCTGTGGGATTTAAATACAGCCAATTTCCCATCCTTTGCCATGACTGGATGGTTTTGAAAATGCTGAGCTAAGCTAAGCTATGGGCAAAGCTGCTTAGCTAAGGTTGGCAGTGCTTAAAGGGGCAGGTTCAATATTGCTTACCAATGGGCACATCCACTTAGCTTGGTTATTTATTGCTTAGTATTCATATGTACACAATGCTTACACCCTGTCAGGATAGCTGTGCAATGCTTAGCATTACTTATGTTTTATTATATTGGTCTACCAGCTGTATGGGATTGATTCATTATTCATTATATAATATAGATTTATTTACCTTCCCTGACACTCTCAATGTGCTGTAATTAATTTATTCTTATGTGACTATAATGTATGGGGCAGTTGTGCTTATATGGGGGTTTCATTACTTTATTACACTGACACTTCACATCTGGGCCTAATATACTACTCTGGCTGAGAAAAATAAGTTACTTCCTACATAAATATACAAATAAATTAAAATTGTAATTTTTACACATGCAAAAGGAAAACGGCTTTAGGGAGGCTAGAACCGTGAATGACTACATGCAAGGTGTACACTCTCACTGCTACATTATTGCACTTTTGCTTATGCTGGATGTCTATAGCTTTTTAACTTATCCTGCCATTTCAGCTGGGCTAAGCATGGCTAAGCAATGGGCACACCCGTGCAGCTACGCTTAAACTTTATTGCATATGTCAAAATAAATAATTTATTTGTTGTGTTTTTTAATTTGTACCCTTCAGAATATCCATGCTAATGCTAAAGCTGTTCTATCAACTTTCTGGCTTTTAGGGATGATTGTCCCTTATGGCTTTGTCCTGATTCCTTACTATGATGGGTTTGGAAGTGTGCGCTCTGTGCTTATGCTGAATCTGTTATTCTATCAACTTTATGGCTTGGTAGGGATGATTGTCCCTTATAGCTTTGTCCAGATTTCTTACCCTGACGGGTTGGGCGTGTTACGAGCGTTCTCGCTCATTTTAAATTGCTGAATGGCAACTCTGGAGTGCAAGGGGAGTGTGTATTGTGGGAGCTCTGCTCTCAGATACTCCCCCTGCACTCATACACAGAATCATGTCTGTTTTACAGGACAGCAGTGTGCCTTCATACATATGCACGTCGTGCTGCCATGCTGAACAGCCAAGGTTGCTTCCGTGCAGGAATAAGTTATTTCTGCACAGCCTTTTGCTGAATCTGGGGGAATGTCTATTGCCTATTGCCAGACCCACATCAACTCTCTACATGGCAGGGAACATACATAAATACATACATATGCTGACCCGCATCTTTAAATAATATTGCAAGGGATGGTTGTTAAAAACATTATGCAAAACACCAGGACTTGGAGACAGCTGTAGAAACCTGTATAAAAATCTTTATTCGACACAAGCGCTTTCGTGGGTAAACCCACTTATTCAGATGTTTAATGCATTTTAAAAACAGCCCTTGTTTAAAAATACACCCTCTTGGGGCACATGATTAAAAGCAACCAATACATTGTTCTAATGTGAACAATCACTTTCAATTTAAAGCAACATTCTGCAAGGTATATCCTATTAAATGGACTAAAGATCTGAAGTATATACAAACTCTTCTAAAAACGTCTAGACTTTAACTCAAAATTTCATGACATTTAAGTATACAATCACAAAAACTGATTTTATCTGCACATATTTACATTTTCCACTTGTGTTATTCAAAACACATACAAACATGTAACAAGAAGTCAACTATTTATCATACATCCAATTCCACAATACATCTTACCTAAAAAGCTGCCTAGACTTTAACTTAGGATGCAGGGGTATATATTCATTTAATCCATGGCCTCTATCAGCCCTTAGCCTTGCTATCCACTTAGCTTCAAGCTCTTCAGTGATGTACCCTAGGTCCCCCCCTTATACTCTCAAATGTTCTCCCTATAACTAGAAATGTAAAGATATTTTCCATATCATTATTAACAGTGTGTCTAGCCAGGACATTCATTTTGTTCTTTTTATGAATAGCATAAATGTGTTCACATATTCTTTTCTTCAGAGATCTGTCTGTCTTCCCTACATAGAAAATGGAGTACACTGTGCAATGGGCCAAATAGACTAAATACTCTGTTTCCGAAGTGGCCTTATTGTCAAACTCATATGTCTTTAACTGGTCTGGATGTTCAAATCTAGAACCACTGTCTATATATTTGCAGAAATTACATCTGCCACATTTTTTGTACCTTTTTCTATAGCTGACCTTGTATTACCATGCATCTTATATTGACCTTAGGTTGACATAACTGTCTCTTCAAAGATTTATAGTTCTTCAGTGAATACTTAGGTGTCGCATCCATTAAACTACTGATGTTCCTATCTAATGCCAATATATTCCAATGTTTCTCTATCACATTCTTATACATCCATGCATCTTTAGAGTGATAGAATGATGTTCTAGTTCATTTATTTTCTCTGATATTATCTTTCTGCCCATCATTATGACCTTCTCTGATATCTTTACTCCTATAAAAGTATGGTTTGTCCTTTAAACCTCTCTGTTTACCCACCTCCTTAATGCTGCTCTGTATATCATTAATATGATAGCCCCTTTCTAATAAATCACTGCTGGTTTGCTCGACTTTATGAACAAAATCTTCATCTGTCACATTCAGTCTTGAAGCTCTATAAAACTGATTCTGAATGACATTACAAAATATATATGGGGGTGCATAATATCCTTGGCTAATAGATGGTTTACATGGCATTCTTTCCTATGCAAACTGGTGATCACAGTGTCATCATTTTTCTTTTCAGCACTAACATCTAAGAAATTTACTGTTGTCATAGAATATGTATGAGTTAGCGGTTAATACAGAGTTCTGTAGAATATGTATTTAGGCAGATGCTCAAATCCAGCAATGTATAACTGTAGTGAGTAGGTAACAGAATACTGACAGACAGGACTGGCTTAGTCAACAGATGTGATGTGGATAATTCAGCCTAGTGGTAAAAATGACATGGCTACAGAATTTTGATCCCTCAAACTCCCTTTTGTGAAAAACATATCCTTTCAAGCACACTGCTCAAGTTTTCTGTTCTAGTGTGCACTTTCTGACATCTGTGATATGATTTATTTTATGAGATCAATGACTGATACAAGGATCTCTAGAATATGTGCCATAGTTAGGCAGGTGTTCGATTCTGGAAAGGTGTAACTCCTGAGGGTGTGTAAGAGGTTAGTAACAGGCAGGAATGCCTTATCCAAAAAATCTGATGTGTAAAAGTCCACTTAGTGAAAACATTTACAATGGGAACAAGAAAGTTCAAGTTCTGTATCCCATTTTAAGGAAACTATAAGCATTCCAGTGTAGCGCTCAACTTATCCCTTCAAGTGTGTGTCTTTTGACAACTGTAGTATGATTTCTTCTGTAGCGTTAGATTTTAATGCACGTTCTAGAAAATGTGGACATAGGCATGGGTTTCAGTGTGGCCAAATATAAATATTGTGTATCAGAAATTCATTACAAGCAAGACTGGCTTACTCAACATATGTTGTACGGATAATTCAACATAGGGAGGACATTATGTTTGAATGATTTTTTTTTAACACCCTTAATGAATTATCACTGGTAATATAAATAAATTTACACTCATATAAAATTAACCAAACCATATTAACAAGTTCACATTTACAAACATTATACATCGCATATATAGTTTCATACTATATAATCAAAGCAATGTTACATAAAATGTTCAATTCCTGCCTTCTCTTAAACCCCATTCCTACTCCAAAACATTTGTCTGTATGGATTGTTCCCATAATTTCCATTTTTTTCTGTGTAATGTAATTTATTTTCATACTCTTTTCTAAAGATCCCACTTACTGTTCTTTTATCCCTGTTACAGTACTGACTGCTTTGCTTATAGTTGGTTTTGATTTCTATTTTCAAGTAATTGCTTTTTTGGTAGCCACCAGAGTTAAACGGAACTAGGCCTTACTATGTCTATACAATTCAGATCCTGTATCCCAGCTCAAAAAAATAATTTCCTTATTTACACTTTTTTGTTCTCCCAGTATTTCTGACAGAGTAATCTGTAAGGATTTCTTAAAGTCTGCCAATTCATTACACTCCCAGAACTTATGTTCCCAGTTACCTCTTTCTTTCCAGTCACAACTTCAGCATTTACCATTTATCTGAGGAAAAATCTTTGGAGTCGGATTGGGGTATAAGACTATCCATGCAAACATTTCCAGTCATAAATCCTAAATCTTCTAGATTTTGTTGCATATTTAGAAGCCATAAACATGTCTGCTCATTGTTTCTTTGTGTATTGCTTGTCTGATTTCTCTTTTCAATCTTTTCTGACCTCCTCTGATTGATTCCTATAGTTACTGTGCAATATTTTATATGTTCTACTAATTATCCCCTTTTTAACAGCAGTATCTGTCCTAGAGTCAAATAAAAATCCAACCAGTGCAGGTCTTCCGTTTAGGATTCTCCTACCCCTTTCTCTTTGTCTATACTGTGATATCAGTCCCCAATAGAAAGGCAATCTCTAACCTGCAATCCAAATGTCTTCTTGGCCTCTTCCCTTCTATTACCTTTACCTCTCTAATTATTTCTTCCCATTTTCTTGGATTCTTTGCCAGATTGCTCCAGTAAATTCAACTTACTCTAACCTATTCTTTGTATCCCTAATAATATTCATCCCTATTGGCAGAATCTCCTTCCTCCATTCCTGTGTTGGCTTAGTTTTTAGTTTACTTTCTGTTACTTTATGAAAAAGAAGTTATGTCTTACCATAACATTCCATCTGTGTTGTTTCATCTTTATTTATTCCTTACTCTTGGGATTCGGTTCCGACCTCGGAACCGACTCGGCCTTTTTTCAAGCTCGCGTCAGCCACAAACCTCTCCAGCTAAAATTTTACCCATCATGCCCTTCTCCCTGTTACCGCAGATCTAGTTTGCAAGTTGGAAAAGTGAATACAAGGCTACCTCTGGTCAGGCATGATCTAACAACTGGAAAGAAGGACAAATGAGATCCACCAGAAACCTTCAGAGGGGGAAGGCGGGTGGGCCGTAATGAATAAATGAAGATGAAGCAACACAGATGGAACATTATGGAAAGACATAACTTCTTTATCTGATGTTGTTAATCATTGTTTATTCCTTACTCTTGGGACAAGAGTCCCCATCTAACTTGTTCCCTGGGCGGCCCTATGGAAGGACATTCTGGAGCACCATAGAACCAAAGGAAGCTCTGCCTCTGGAGGCCAAGTCCAATTTGTAATGATCAATGAAGGTATAAGGCCTAGCCCAGGTTGCAGATGCACAAATTTCATTCAAAGATATTCTAGCATGGAAGGCTGCAGAAGTTGACACTGATCTTGTAGAGTGGGCCTTTACTCTGCCAGATAAAGGGATACCATTCTTGCCATAAATGAAAGTAATGCAATTTGTAAACCAAGTGGCTAAAGTAACTTTAGAAACTGGACAACCTAATCTGGTCTCAGAAAAGGCCAAAAACATCTGGTCAGATTTTCTATAAGATTTAGTCCTGACTAGGTAAAAACAAATTTGTCTATGTACATCCAAGGTATTCAGGCAATATTCCCCTCTGTTAGAATGATTAGGGAAGAACACTGGCAAATCAATAGTCTGATTGATAGATAACTCAGAAATGACCTTAGGCAAGAAGGTCGGATTGGTCCTTAATTAAACTCTGTCCTTGTGAAAGATGAGGTGGGGGGTTTGATAGATAAGCCTGTAATTCAGAAATACATCTGGCAGAAGTAATAGCAACTAAGACAGATACTTTAGATCACAGGTAGATGCAGGCTCAAAAGGAGAAGCTGTCAACCCTTGAAGGACTAAGGCCAGGTCCCAAGGTTGAACAGGTTCTCTGAATGGAGGTTTTAGTTGGGTTACGCCCTTCAGAAAAGTCTTACAAAGTCTGTGTGACATAAAGGAAGAACCCTGGAAGCCATTAGGAAAATTAGAAATTGCAGTCAAATGAACACGAACTGTGTAGGCTGCTACCCCCATTTTAAAAAGGTCTGAAATATATTCTAGCGCAATATAAACAGTGGCTGTAAAAGGGTCCAACTGTTTATTTGTAGCCAGAGAGAAAACCTCTTCCATTTGTTGTGGTAGAGTAGTCCGGTGGATGATCTATGAGAGGCAATCAGAATGTCACGCACAGGGGAAAATAGGTCATGCTGCCTGGCAATCATTGGAAGTGGAGAAACCAAGCTGTCAGTTTCAGGCTGGATAGGTTTGGATCGACCAGATTCTGTGGGTGAGAGATCAACTCTGGAGTTGGTTTGAGAATCCATGATCAATCTAGCAGATGAGGCTACAGGAAGGGAAACCAAACTTGTCGAGGTCAATATGGAGCAATGAGGATCACATTGGTCTTCAACCGATGTGCTTTCTTGAGGAACAGGGGAATGAGGGGCATTGGAGGATAGGCATATAGCAGACCCGAGGGCCAAACGTGGACTAGAGCATATCTCGGTGACTGTCCCAGAGGGGGGATCAGGGCAAAGTAGTTGTTGTACTTGTGATTGGACAGGGATGCAAACAGGTTGCAGCAAGGCTGGCCTCAGTGGTCGAAAATATTCGTCGCCACTACAGGATTGAGAGACCACTCATGAGGCTGTAGAATGCATCTGCTCATCTTGTCCGCTATCATGTTGGAGCTCCAGAGAATGTGTGTCACTATCAGAAAACAGTTGGAGGCTATCTCCCATTGCCATATTCTCATGATGTCTCGACAGAGTGGGTATGATCTGGTTCCCCCTTGTTTGTTGATGTACCAGACTACTGCCATGTTGTCTGATTGAATTGCAATAGTCCCTGATGGAAGGATCGACTGGAATGCTTGCAACACTAGTAGCACCACCCTCAGTTCTAGGACATTGATATGCAGATGGTCCTCCGTCTGTGACCAAGTGCCTTGGATTGTCTTTCCTTGAAACAGCCCTCCCGCCCCATCAGGGAGGCATCCATGGTCATTGTGGCATTGGGCTGATGAGGGTTGAAGGGGTGAGACCACTTGGTAAGGGTTGTTTGACATCCACCAGAGCAAGTCCTGTTTGCAAATCTTGGTTATTTGAATTGGAAAAGATAAGGGGTGCTGGCATGGGTACCACTGAATAAGAAGCAGCCATTAAAGAAGCCTCATGTGTAGCCTTGCTAGAGGGACTATGGTGATGGAGGCTACCATCAATCCCAGCAGATGAAGAACGGCTCGAGCTGAGGCTAGATTTTGTGAAAGTATAGCCTGAACCTGTTCTTTGATCCTCTGAATTCTGTGATCTGGTAGAGAGGCTGTACAAGTCATTGTGTCCAGAATCACTCCAATTTACTCTAATGACTATCTCAGAGTAAGGTTAGACTTCCAGTTTATCGATATTCCGAGCTGCTGTGCAGTGTTTAGAGTGTAAGTCAAGGCCTGATCCACTAGGCATCTTGTTGGAGCAGTAATGAGCCAGTCATCTAGGTAGGGAAACACCTGGAATCTTTGAAGCTGCAGGTGAGCTGTGAATACTGCCATGCACTTTGTGAACACTCTGGGGGCTGTAGAGAGTCCAAAGAGCAGTACGGGAAACTGGTAATGACTGGCTCCCACCCGGAAGTGAAGATATCTTCTTGAGCACCTTTCCACCTTTATGTTGTAGTACGCATCTTGAAGATCTATGCAGCACATCCAATCATCTTTTTCCAAAAGTGGAAGTATAGACTGAACCATGACCATCCGGAATTTTTCTGTCTTTACAAATTTGTTTAGGGCGCTGAGATCCAGAACTGGTCTCCAGTCCCCTGTCTTTTTTGGCACCAAAAAGAATCTTGAGTAGAAGCCGGATCCTGTCTGGTCTGGGGGGACTGTTTGGATGACTCTTTTTTGAAGCAGCTTTCATATGTCTAAAGCTGCGACTTCTCTTTGACTGGGTGGCATGTTGGGTAAGCTTCTGGGTAAGGTGGGAGTGAATAAGAAGGGAATATGGTATCCTCTGGTGATGATCCTTTGTACCCAAGCATCTCTGGTTATGGTTTTCCAGGCAGAAGGATACAAGGAAAAATGACCCCGACTGCTTCCAGAGGAAAGCAATCGGGTCACTCCTCAGGAGTGCGGATAGGGCTGTCCAGAGAAAGATTCTCTGGAACCCTGATTTCATGGACCTCCCCTGCCCCAAAAGCGGCATCTTCTGTTATAATTTCCCCCTATGCCTCTACGGGAAAACTCAGCCTGAGCATCACAGAAAGGACCCTGAGACTTTCTGTGCCACATTTTCCCACTCTTCTGATTCTTAGAATAGATCCGCTGAGGAGAAGATAAACGGACACCAACGGCAGATAGGGTCTTATCGTCCTGTTCACATCTGGCCAATGTATCTTTTACATTGGACCAAAACAAAGAAGTGGCCTCAATAGGGGTATTAAGGAAGGAAGCCTTGAAGGGATCCGAAAGTCACAAAGGCTCATCTAGGCATGGCGTCTCATGACTATGCCTGCACCCACAGCTCTTGCTGCTCCCTCAGTAGTGTGTGATATCAAATGCATTAAAGAATTGGAAACCAATTCTAGGGTTGCTAACTGACAGGCCACCTTGTATCGGACCTCATCAGAAATTGCTCCTGCCAAGGTCTCTGAGAGTTAGGACACCAAGTCTCTCTGTAGCCTTGTGAAATGTGCTAGGTAGTTCAAGAACCTAACAGCAAAGGTCGATGATTCAAAGACTCGCTTCCCTAATCTGTCAACTGCCTGGGATTCCTTATTGGGTGGGTGGACAGTCTGGCTCTCCTCTGCCAGTTCCTTTTTTGTAGCGGCAGCCACCACCATGGTGTCAACTGGGAGACCTTTCAAACAATGAGGGCACTCTTCTGGGGGGGAAAGGATTTTGTCCGGCCAATGTGTCCAATGCATCTTTCACTATTATCCCACATGAAACTGCTCCCCAAGCAAAGTCCAAGACATCTGTAGTGACTGGCTAATTTGGAATAGGAAGTGATAAGAGCCAAATATGGGGACATTTTCTGTCCCCACCAAGTAATTTTTCTACAGACAAACCACAGCACTAAGACCAAAGAGACTTCAAATACCACTTGTTCTCATGTGGAGTATTGCCAGGTTATCATGGGAATCACAGGGACTTGCGTTCCTGAGGTATTTCCTCACAGTAACTGATGTATGAGTGGAAAACCTTACAAATAGATCTAGATATTGATACATTTTCTTTCTTCATGTGGAAGAAAAGCTCTTTGAATTAAGGTGTCCAGCTGACACCCCAGGAACACAATCCTGTGTGAAGGAGTCAAAAGGACTTTTGAATGTTCTCTTGGAATCTAAGCTTATATAATAGGTCTCTCACTCAAGTTAGAGATCCCTGAAACTTTGAAAAAAAAATCTGCAAAGATAAGGAAGTTATGTAAACATAGGAAAAAAAAGAAAAAGAAAAGAAAATGGATACCCTGTGGCCTGCAACAAGCTATAACAGGAGCTACCCACCTTGGGAACACTCTTGCTGCAGAACATAGTCCAAATGAGAAAGTAGAGAACTTATAACATGATCCAAACACACAAACATTAAGAAACATCTGAAGACTTGATGAAAAGGAATGTAATAAACATCTTTTAAATGTAGAGTAACAATGAATCTTGAGTGAGGAAGAAGAGGCAACAGATTGTGAAGTGACATCATTTTAAAGATAGGCACCGTCACAAATTGGTCTAAGAAGAAAGATCCAGAACTAGTCTCTAAGCATTTTGTTTCTTTAGCACTAAAAATATCATTGAACAAAAATCTTTACTAACTTGGGAAGGATGAGCTGGTGCTATCATTCCATGGAACAGCATGTAATGAAGGATAGGTGGAAATAAAAAGAGTTTGGTATCAACTAGTGGATGAGGAATAACCTCCTGGCAAGGAGGAATATCCTCTCAGACTGCCATCTATATCCTTGATGAATGATCTGGCAGACTCATTTGTCTGAAACTATTTGTTGCCAGTATAGAAAATTAGATATTAAGACTTTCTGGAAGAGAAAAGGGACTACTAGCGTGGAAAGGGGGAACAAAGTCCCTAAAATAGTCAAATCAACCCATTGGATTGTATTTATTTTTGGGAGTTCCTCAATTGTTTTAGGTACATCCTTGCCCTTAAGCCAAAATTAGATGAGGGGTTAGAGAATCCCTTAGAAAATTTGGAAAAGAATGGCAAAATAATCTTGAGAGATTCCCTGATTTAATTTACCCGTTTCATCACACTGTTGGATCACCTCCGCAACAAAGGAACCAAAATATAGATTTTTATCCAAAACAGAAGATAAAATCTCATTATTTTAGGTTCATATGTGTTTACTAGGCTAATAACCACAAGACCCCTTTTATGTCTAGCCATGCATCTCAAATCTCTGACTGACAAATTCTCATAGCCTTTATAAGTGTAAGCAAAGGCTTGGAAGATGAAACATTTACAAGTAATGGCCTAGGAGATGAACCATTTACAGGTTGCCTGTGTCCACTCTTCACTTCACGGGACCTATCTCATATGTTGTCTCGACCCATGGGTCATCAGGCTTTCCCACCCTTGTAGTCCAGGTACGTACACGCCCCATCTTGAAAGGTCATCGCACGGGCATCCTCCTATAACAAGACAATTTTTGGGGTGTCTCTGTTCCAAGATTAGACTTAGCGGGTCCACTGTGTCTCCCCACCGGTTGTATCCTGCCTGTGGTTTAGGGAGCAGTGGATTGTTTACATTGTTTGTGTGTTTGTATGTTTCCCCTGTTTGGCTGGGGGTTAATGTTATGTGTTACATGTTTGTTGATTGGGCCCCTCACCTCCATTGGCATGGCCTGTGAATATATGTCTTTCTTAAGTGCTGTATCATATCATAGCTATATATCTGTGTATATTTACACACCCACACACACACACACACACATTTATATATATATATATATATATATATATATATATATATATATATATATATATCTTGCTGAATATATATCTAACGACGTGGATGTATGGGTGTCTGCATATGTATATATTTATATGTCAGTATTTATAAATATGTCTGTCTATGCATGCATACATTTGTTCAACAGAGAGGGAGAGGTATACATCTGTTTATTTATGGGTATATATACAAACACACATATCTCTACATAGTTAGCTACATATCCTGTAATGTTGACTGGTATTGCTGGATACTGTGTTTCATGTGCATATCAGCCAACCTTGTGTGCCACATATGCTTTGCGATACCTACAACTAAATCTGTTAGTGTACACAGAGTCACACATGAAATTTATTGTTAGTACCAGGAATACATTCGTCACATGTGGGAGAACTTGAACATTGAGTATTCAACTTTCGTCTAACCCAGGGTTACATAGGTACCCATGGCTATGTGCATGGACTATGGTGTGTGCCCCACCTAGGCTACTTGGGTTGGGACATAATACGGGATGGGTCCCGAGTGGGGGGGGGCGGGCAATGTGTGGTGGTGTGGTAGCTACGGGCTAGCAACCAAGATAGGAATGGTGGCTGCTTGTGCACTGTAAGTTGGGGGAAGCAGAACTGTGGGTTATGCATGTTTGGGTTGGGGATGGCCTGGGTTGGATGGGCCTGTACTGCTCGGCCCGCCTAGTGGGTAGGGGAGAGGGATATGTGATGTCAACATGTAAAACATAACAGAGGGCTAATTTAATTTCCTAGTTCAATGACAGACATACAATACAATGAGCTTGATAGTGAACTGCAGGGCGGATGTTTTCGGCTGGGCGGGGGATATGCAAATTCGTATGTGATGTATATTGTTTGGGGCCTCTCAGGCCCATTAACGATGCATGTGGACATATATGTTTTTGTTCATCTACCACTGGTATCTACAGATGTCTGGCCATATATACCTCTGTGGGTATATATATATTTGCTTACATATTTCTAACTATGTCCGTATATACCTACGGAGACATATATCTGCGTACATATATGTAACTTGCTGTGTATATGTGGACATATAGATGTTGACATATATATGTGTAGTTGTCGGCATTTGCATTTATATCTGTTCATATATTTGTGTATATATATATATATATATATATATATATATATATATATATGTGTGTGTGTGTGTATATATATATATATATATATATATATATATATATATATATATATATATATATATATATATATATATATATATATATATATATATATGTATATATTTCTGTATATTTATATATATGTGACTACATCTATAGATATGTTGCATCCATTTAGATAGTGATATATTTGCACACACATGCCCATTTAGCTGTAGGTATACATTCTCTATATTGTTGCATGACTGGGCTGGGGTTATGTTTCTGACAACATACAATTTCTGCATATCTGGCATGGCTTCGTGGTAAATCGTTTTGTGTATGGTGTGCATGGTCCTGGGTTCTGGGCTTGCAGAAGCTGTTTGTTTTCTTGCTGGGCAGAACACAGGCCATTGGATACGGTGTGCTTAAGGCACTTTCAAGCAGTTGTAAGCGGGTTTGCGCTGAGGTAAGCATTGCTGACTTCCGGTCACAGTGTTTTACACCTAGTTAGCTTCTCCTTTGCTTAATCTGTGTCAGCAGTGCTTAACCCCATGCAAATGCACTTGCACATGCTTACTAGTGCTTACATATGCTTACAACTGCTTATCTGTGCTTACGTCTGCTTACTGCTGGCTACTTCATTATGATACTGACTCTTCACATGTGCATTTCCTGCAGTACTTTCACCATGGTTGAGCAATGGGCACACCCGCGCACCTAAGGCTAGCTGTACTCAGAGCTTTAGGCAACAATATGGGGGTTTCTTCTTTTCATCTTTATGTCTTGTTGCTGTTGTATGCATGGGGGACTGTTGGTGGGGCTATCTGGACACCTATGAGCGGTATCGCTCATTTATTTCCACTTTATGCTGTTCAACATTGTGGGGCATGTTTAATCTGTGGGCTCTGCTCTCAGCCACGCCCCCTACACTCATATACGCTCCGTGTATGCCCTGGGGGATCAGGCAGCACGCCTTCATTACTAGGCATGGTGCGCTGCCGTCCTGCTCCTAGGCGGACACTTCCTTGCAGGAAAAGACTAGTCCTGCATGGAAGATTAGTAAATCCAGGGGATTATCTTTGTGGAATATCAGTTAATGAGGCTAGCAAGACAGAGCATGAAGTTCTAAAACCCTTCTTGCTGAAGTAACCACAACTAGAAAAAGTATTTTCAAACACAGAAACTTTGGTTCCACTGTGATACAAAAAGGATGCTTCAAAAGGGGGCTTTGTTAAGGCCTAGAGTAAGACAGTAATATGACAAGGTGGCACAAGATCTCTTAGATGAGGGTGAAGGAGAAAGGTACCACATAAGAAGCCATAGATAACTTCAGTGAAGCAATAGAAATATGATTTTCTCCTATGTGAAAACTGGAGATAGCTGCCAATTGAAACTTGATGGCAGATTAACAAGCACTCTTCCAAATGTGGCTTGCTAAGAAATCCAGGATAGAAGGAAGAGGGGCTGAAAAAGGGTCCATGACCTTGGATGAAGCCCAAATAGAAAATCTCTTCCACTTGTTTCTGTATGCTTTTTGAGTCGAAGGCTTCTGAAAGGAGCACTCCAGCACTGCAATGTTACAATGCCTTACAAACATTCAGGCCAGTTACTGCACAGACAAGGACAAAAGCTGGATGTATCTTAACCTATATCAACAACAAATACCTCAGGACTACTCAAACACTTGAGCTTCTCCATGTTCAGATTCCCATATCATGTACATACAAGATATAGGTCACCCTCATGACCCAAGTAACCCATAACTCATACTTGGACTTATTGGATGCTCTCAGCATTCAACCCAATGCCATATTCATGAGAAATTTCAACTACCTTGCTATAAACTGGGATACTTATAATGACTCCAAACTTTGAGGCCCAGAGATTCCTGGACTATGTAAGTACAAACACCTCAGACCCAGATAATCCACACACTGACTAAGGGTGCAAACATACTCAACCTGGTGCTCACAAATATAAGAGAACACTGCACCACTATAGTGTAGTGTACTCTCTGTTAAGGACAAACCACAAAGGTGTCTCTTTTGGGTCTATATCATAACCCCAAAAATTCAGTTCAGCAAACGGTATTTATATAGATAATACCATTCATCGAACTCACACTTTTGGGGGCCCCACACCCCTGCTAATTATATATACCAACTCTGAGATCACACTACAGTGAGGAAAGGTCAATTTTTCTAATCTTCACTGTACTGCAATCTCACTATAACAGTTTGCTGAACGGCATTTTCGATGTAAAATGCCGTTCACTGAACTGACTCTTTGAACATGTAATACAGACCCGTCTCTCTTTAATAAGAATCAGTTCCTATAACATTTAGGAACTATTATAATGCAAAATTCCAAGTAATAACCAGTCAAAACTGCAAGTTCATCACAAACCCTGAGAACATAGCTGCCTGTGCAGAATTGTTCACAGAAATCATGTACTATCATTTCAAAAAATGCATAGAGACAGCTGTGCCTACAGGAAATAAGTCCAGAACTAATTAAAAAAACAAACTTCCCTGGTGGAATCCAAACATAAAGAGGTTATACAGCAAACGAAAAGTCATTAACAAGATTAGGAAGCGCTACAACAACCATGATAAAAATACTCACATCCATCTAAAACAGTTAAGAGGACAAATTAAGTCTACTAAAGCCAAATGTGAGGTAAAGATAGCCTCGAAGCACAGGACAACCACAAGGCTTTCTTTAGTTGTGTCCAGAACCAAAAATCAGCAGTGTGTAGAAATGATTGCAAATAGAGTCATCTACTCAGAAGTGGAAGATATATTAAATCAGCTGTACAACAAATCCAGCTCCAATTTTTACCTCCCTCTCTCCATCAGCCACCCCATAAAATACCAACAAACATCCCTCCAAACTATCAGTAGGGAGTAGGTCCTAGATGCACTCTCTAAGCCAGAAATACTGCATCAATGGGCCCCAATAACATCCCAGGTTGCTTCCTAAATAACCTGGAAACTTTACCTATTGTGACCACTGAAGTCAATGTTTAGCCACAGCCTCCAAACATGTTTTCTGTCATGTGAATGAAGAACTGAAATGGTCATCCATATGCGCAAGGGTGGACGACCAATGTAACCTGGAAGCTGCAGACACATAAGTCTGACTAGTATCATATGCAAAAGCAATGAAAATAATTATCATGGAAATATTGGATTTAACTCAGTCTGCTTCTGCCATGGGCCAGTCATGTCTACTCATCCTGGTGGACTTCTTTGAGAAGGTCACCAAGGCAATGGATGAGGTCAAAATGGTATATACTGCCTACATTGATCTGACTAAGGCATTTGAAACACTACCCCACTTGGGCATTGTAAACCAACTCATGGATATAGGCAAAAACCCATATGTTACATGCTGAATAGGCAGTTGGCTCTCAGTACCCAGGAAGTTACACTGGGGAGACCACCTCCACAAAGAGGGGTTGGTCACTAGTAGAGGACTTCAGAACTCTTTGATGGGATCACTCCTTTTTGGCATCTATGTCTCAGAAGTCAAGGCCAATGTCAAGAGCTTATGGCTAACCAAGTTTGCAGATGATTGACGACTAAGGGCAGTCACAGAATCCCCTCAAGACACTAGCACACTACAGGAAGGACTAACATAGACAAATGACTGGTGCAAATCCATGGCTTAAAACTCAATGCCAAGAAATTTATAACAGTGCCCTTTGGAAGGTCAGCCAACCTAGGAAATTATCTCATTGATGGAAAACCCCCTAAGAGTAGTACCAATAGTCAGGATTTGGGTATGCATGTAGATAGTAACCTGGCTTTTGACCAACATCTGTCTAAGGTACAAAGGCAATCATTCTATATTGATCAACTTATAAGCAAGGGCATGGCATCTAGGTCCAAGGACATCATCATTCCACTGTATTTGACCCTCATCAGGTCCATTATTGAGTATAACTGGAACATCCACAGAAGAATACAGGAAGTAAATAACATGTCCTCTGCACATCACCTCAAAGACCTTTTTTTATATTCTATTTCTTACAGACTGTTGAGAGGTGATCTATGCCTGGCATATGAGGCATCTTTGGATCTCACTGTGATGGATGTTTTGCATTCCTCCAATATGAATAGCATCATAATTACTTGATCTAGGGATTTAAACTTTGCTTGTGATATAAATAGGGCATGTTAGAGAGACAGTTATGTGTGTCATGAAATTCCCTTTCACTGAAACAGGCTCCCCATCTATGAGGAGCAGCTCTCTTCCCTATTTCAAGAGAATCCTGGACTAATGGATGGGAATGAAAAATGTGACGGGGGGGTCTAGCAACTGTGTTTCCAATGGACAGAGGTAGCCTGTAAATCTTGCCATACCTTACACATACCCCTGAAAATAACCTCTAAGGCACATAAACTTGCAGAATACAATTATGATGCTTGGCTGGGTTTATAAAGGCCCCGTGGTCATTAGCCTAGTATACACCTATGAACCTATGAACGCCTATGTCAAAACTTGATGTAAAGGGAAGGAAAGCCTGGAATTCCTGGCCATGATCAGAAATGGAGAAAATATGCACTTAGTTTTACATCTTCTATGTCAGGATGAGGTTTGCTGGACAGTTGAGTAATCAGATCTGGAAGACATTCCACTTCCCAGAAAAACTGTACCAAGTGAGGCCACAGAATGGGGAAAAATACCAGATGAGGTTAGAAGGTCAAAAGACAGCAATGAGAATCTCTCTCACTTTAAACTAGATGGCTTTCTGAAGGAATTTCAATATGTGAGGAATGGAAGGATAAGCATAGAAGAGACCCAGGGGCCAAGTGTGGACCAGTGTCCATCTGTGACTTTCCTCCCTTGGGGATCAGGGCAAAGTAGCTGTTGCATTTGGTGTTGGATGGAGTCACAAAAAGATTGCAATATGGCTGGTCCCAGTGGCTGCAAATCTCTGATGCCACAAACTGTTTGAGAGATGACTCATAAGGTAGCAAAATGGGTCTGCTCAACCTGTCTGATAAAACAGTGGTTTTCCCAGAGATGTGCACTGCTGCTAGAAAATGCTGGAAAGCATCACCCACTGCCAGACTCTCATGGCTTCTCGACATAACCGGCACAAATGTATTCCCCCTGCTTGATGCTGTAGTAGACCAGTAGCATGTTATTAATCTGAATCACAATTACACCCCATGCGAGGGAGTCCTAGAATGTCTGTAGCACTAGAAGGGCAGTCTTCATCTCCAGCATCTTAATGTGAAGATTGGCCTCTCTTGATTTCTATGTGCCTTGGTCAGTCTTTCCTTCAAAATACCTCCCCCACTCCATAAGGTAAGCATCTACAGTCACTGTGGCCAGTGGGTGTGGAAGAATAGGGGGTGGCCTACAGAAACCAGAAGAGACTCCAACCACCAATGAACTTGTCTGCAGATCTCTGTGGGATTAAGTGGAAAATGCATGAACTGAAACATCAAAGACCACTGACATGTAAAAGCCCACTGCAACACTCTCATGTAGAATCTGACATGTGCTGCCAGCAACCCCAGGAAAAGAAGAATGAAACTGGCTGGACATCTCAAGTAAGACAAAACTACTGATTCTTGATGATGCAGAGAAATGACTCTGAACTCCAGAAGTCTGGCTATTTTTGAAGTCATATACTTATGCTCATAGTTCTTACCTATGAACCTATGAGCATATACATATGCTCATATGTTCATAGGTAAGTACTAGGTTAGCCAACTTCACTTTTTGTGTTCAAAATAACCTGTCCCCTATGGTTATAAATTATCCTTAACGATCCCATGGTTAATAATTATATATTACCCTTAATAACTGTAATCATAAGTAGATAATTTGAGGGAGTCCATGCATGGAATAAAGCATTTAGAAGCTGCCTCTTTCCACCAGTAATACAAGGGGCAGTCCTGGGTAAATTTTCTGTTTCCCATCCATAAATCTAAATTGCACTTTAATATGGACAGGGATGAACTTTGTTTTATGTGGATGGGGAGTCTGTTTCAGACCAGTGGTATCAGACATACCTGTCCCTCCAAACTGTTCTGTTGATGTTGCACAGAGGTTTATATCCCAAGATAAAGTATTTCTAATGCCGTTTGACTTACTGATATGTAGCAAATCAATCAGTAATGGATCAGAAGATGCCTTTGTATGCCAGATACAGGTCAAATCTTAGTCTGCAGGATGCCAAGTATAGTGACAGGGCTTTGAGTCAGCATGTAGGACATGTTTAAGCCTTGATTCCTTTTTGGAAGATATCTCTCTGGACACTCCAGCTGTTGCATGTGTCTGGAGAGATATATATGACAAAGAGGGCATTATATTTAATGACTGGCTTACTGAGGGCTGAGCAAAGGAAGGCAATGACATCCTTAGATCTAGATACAATCTCTTTGTTTATAAGCTGTGTAATACAGAAATACTTCTTACAACAATGGACACATGTTGGTCAAATGGTAGGTCTCTGTCCACATAATTTCCCAAATCCTAAACTACTGGCTCAACTGTTAAGGGTATATTGTCAATGTGGTACTTCTCTGGGATAGATGACTTTCCAAAAGACAAAACAATGCCATTTTTGGCATTTAGATTCAGTCCATGATTTTTGGCACTCAATTATTAATTTGGGACAAATATTCCTGCAGGATGGCCAAATCGTTTCAGATTCAATGACAGCTCCTAGCTTGCATTCATATGCAAACACAGTCAGCTAGAACCCTTTGTTATCGACTTTTACTTCAGAAAATGACGGATGATGCAAGCAAATAATCCATAACAGGAATCCAGGCACCTCAAAGCTGGAAGTAATCCAATAATCCAAGTTATAGTTTAAAAACCTTTTAATGTGAGCGCTTTCATTCGCATAAATAAAATGAACTTCTTCAGACAAATAAAAGGCATTCAAAGGACATTGAAATACATTTCCTGATTCATGACATCACAAACCCACCCTAAAAAGTCATGTGATTATCAAGTCATATAATCATAAAAAATTACGATTCATTCACAAATGTATTATTATTATTGTTTGATGTAAAAAAATGGGTTCACTATATAATTTCGAAATACTAAAATCACGAATTTCAGTATTTCGAAATTATAATACCGAAAACATGGAATCCTGAAAATAAAAAAAATGCGAAATTCAAACACGCACCTACACTACACAAACACATAACATCCCCCACAACCACACACACTAACTTAAACTGCACCTCCCACACCCCCCTTCTTACATATTCTAACTCCGAGATTGCACAACCAGCCACACAAGTGCAAGTCACACACATTTTACACTCTCTCGCACACACACACTAACCCACTTACATCCCAAGCAGCACACACATACACAAACACCACACCACTCACTTTCCAAAACAACAGAAGCGCTAATTCAAAGTCTCCGTACTTCGAGACTTTGAATTTCCCGCTTCTGCTGCTTCGGGATTCTGGGTTTTCGGTGTTATAATTTCAAAATACTGAAATTCGTGATTTTAGTATTTCAAAATTATATAGTGAACCCAAAAAAAAAAAATATATATATATATATATATATATATATATATATATATGTATATGTATAAATATATATATATATATATATATATATATATATATATATATATATATATATGTGTGTGTGTGTGTGTGTGTAAATATGTTAATATGTTAAAAACAGGAATAAACACCATACATTTTGATGTTCTTATTCCTTATTTATCTTAAAAGTGACTTTAATTTTAAGATACATTTCAAAGAACAATAGACATTTAGTCCAGGATGTGAGTGTGCATTTAGCCTTAATTGCCACAAAAGCTCATGCTCCTCTAATCTCAAAGTCCACGGGCCCTCCCTATAATTGGGTACCACTTGCTCAATTGCTAAGTATTTAAACTGGTGACTTGCTTAATTAGTTATGTGTCTAGCCAAAGCGTTTGTAGTATTCTGTTTATTTATGCTATATTGATGTTCGTAAATTACTGCGGTGGTGGTGCTGTGGTAGTGTTGTCGCCTCACAGTAAGACATTGCCCTGTTCGATTCTCAGCCAGAGCGTCTTCTGTGTAGAGACATGCGTGAATGGGCGTACCTTCATTGACGGCTGTGCGTCAGGGCCGGCAACTCGGCACATAAAAATCTACTGCCAGTCATTAGTAGACCGGAGTTCTGCTGTGGCGACCCCTAACCGGGAAAAGCCGAAAGACACAACAACGACAACAACAACAACATTAATGTTTGTAAATTCTTTGTTTAAAGTGTCTCTCTGTTTTCCCCACATAGAAGCAGACACATGCCTGGAACTGTGCAAGGTAGACTACCCCTTTTGTGTTGCAGTCAAATCTCCCCTGCACCTCATATTGTTCACCCAGGACAGTAAATCTTGATGTTAACTGTATAAATTTAGAATAGGGGCATCTACCACATTTCTTCATACCTTTGTTGGGTAAATAAGGTTTTACATTTCTTTCCAGGATAGATTTGATGTTGGGCCCCCTTCTATATGTAACTTTAGGTTTATCCATTCATTTGGTCCTGAGGGTAGCATCTTTGTTTATAAGGGCCAAGTTTTTAATCAAGATGTTCCTTAGTGCACCTGCATCCTTAAAAAAAAGTTGTTATAAAACTAACATTAAATTCATTAAAAATGTGTAATGAATATATGCTAGTATAATGCAGCAGTATACATTTCTGCATATTCAGTAGAGTTAACTGGGTTTGGTGGGGGTCTGAAGCCTGCCAATGTATCACTTGGGAGTATATAGTTTGTCTTAAATAAATTTTCTAAAGATACCTTGGGTGTAAGGAATCTCTGGTTTTATTTCTATTTCTAAAGAGACTGCTTTATGGTCAGACCTAATAAGCAGTAAAGATATACAAGGAATGGTGCAAGATGCTTCCATATTAGTAAGGACAATGTCCAAGATGTTATATTGACATGTGGGTACTCTGATTAATTGTACCAGGGCATTTGTATTGACAAAATCTAGGAATCTATGTGCTTGTGCACTAGTAATGGTGTAGGTTTCCTAGTCTACAATTAGATAGCTCAGATCATCTAGGCAAATGTCATTAGTTTTAATACTGAGTGATTCTAGTTTCTGCATATAAGCATCGTGCCTTTCTTGTGTCATAGAGGGAGTGCTATAGCTAGCTAATATTTATTTATTTTATTTTATTTATTTCACTTGTTAACTGGGAAAGTCCACTGGGCCTATAAAAAGCCCATTTTCAACGGAGGCCCAGGAAGAAAAGCTCCACATTACTTACATACAAAAGTAAAAATGCTAATACATAGAACAAAATATAATGAGCAGTACTTTTGCATTCATTAAGTTACATGTAAATGATGTTTAATTACATACAAAGGTATAAATGTTATTACAAATGTATAAATGTTACTATTTAGAACAAAGAAATTAGAGCAGTACTTTTGTGTTTAAAGAAAGTAATAGCAATAAGAATGATAGTGTTTCAATTAGATATGGACATGTAAGTAAAATTGCAAGCATTTGAACTAACACAAGAGTATAAATGTATTTGCTGAGTTCTTAGCAGAGGGCAGTTGATTTCAAGGTGGAAAGGAGGTGGTGGGAGGGCTAAAGTAGGAAGGGTTACGAAGATAGCAAGGAGTCAGCATGGTAGGGAGGAGTGGAGGAGATATTTGTAGTTGAGTTGTTAAAGTTGAGGCTCTGGGAGGTAGAGGTTAGGTGTTGGGGTTATTAGTTGGGGTGCAGGAGCATAGCCAGTGAGTTGAGAGATATAGTTTGAGTGATCTTTTAAAGGAGGCAAGAATGTTGATAGTCCTGAGTGAGGAAGGGAGATTATTCCATAACTTGGAGACAGCATGTGAATACAGCATTTGGCCGGCTGAGATCTTGGATTCCTTGACAGACAGTAGCATTTTGTTTTCAGATCTGAGGTGGTGATTAGGATGGTACATGGTCAGTGTGGAGGAGAGGGAAGGGCAGATTCCTGGTTAGCAGATAATCCTGTGGGCTGTAGTTAGTTGTAGATAAGTAAGTTGGTGAGGGGATTCTAGCCAATTTAGTTGATGCAGAGAGGAGCAATGGTGGGTAGAATATTGTGCATTTGTAAAAATTTAGCAAATTTGTTGTAGCAAGAGTCTAGTTTAGTTTTTAAGGAGGCTTGTAGATTTGTGAAGATGGGGACACTGTGTAGAAGAGTTGGAAGGAGGAAGGATGAGGCCAGGGCTTTTTTTGCTGAAGGGCTAAGGAAATAGCTCTGCCTATAGAGGGCACCTAGCTTTTGATGTTTTTTTTTTATTTTGCTGTAGATGTGAAGGTCAAAGTTTAATTTGTCATCAATGATGACACCTAGCAATTTGGTACTAGGGACAACATCAATGATAATGTTGTTATGGAATGAACAGTGAATAGTGACTTGTCAACAGGGCTAGAGTTTGTGGGGGTAAATATTAGGAGTTTTGTTTTATTGAGGTTAAGGGCAAAATGGTTCTGAGACATCCAGGATTCGGTGGATCTAAATTCTTCTTGGGTAAGACATTGTAATACAGTGGCAGATTTAGAAGAGCATATGATAGTCGAGTTTTCTGCATATTGGATGACAGTATTGTCTGTAATACAGTGGCAGATTTAGAACAGCAGATGCTAGTTGAGTCATCTGCATATTGGATGACAGTATTGTCGGTAAGAGTGTTTTGAAAGTTATTGACAAATATACTGAACAGGAGGGGACCCAGAATTGAGCCTCAGGGAACACCTGTATTTATAGTGATGAATGGGGAAGAAGAATGCCACATAGTAGATTGTTGCCTATTGCTAAGATAGTTAATACACCATTGTAGGGTGGGGGAGATAGGCTGAGTTTAGTAAGCAGTAGGGAGTGAGAAATAGTGTTAAATGCTTTAGATAAATCAAGAAAGAGTGTAGAGACTAAGGAGTCAGCATCTTGTGCTCTATTTACTGAGCTCAAGAAGGAAATGAGGGCAGTGTTTGTGCTATGTCCAGGGCTAAAGCCATGTTGAGTGGGGGAAAGGATTTGGTGTTTTATTAGATGACCTAAGAGCTGAGTATGAATGCACTTCTCTAGTATTTTAGAGATGGGGAAAGAATATCGATAGGACGGAAGTTTGAGACATCAGAGTTGTTGCTGCCATTATGAAGAGGGAGAATAAATGTTTTCTTTCAGATATCAAGTATAGAAGATTCTTGAATGGACCTGTTGAGGAGGATGCTGATAGGATATGCAATGGAAAAGGCTGCTAGCTCTAGGTATTTTGCAGGTAAGTCATCTGGGGCATTGGTGCATGGTTTTAGTTTATGAAGAAGTTTTTGGATGGTGGATGTGGGAATGGGTGATAGGGAGAAAATAGGAAGAGAATTTGATGGGGTATATGCTGATGCTTTTGATTGTGTGTCTGAGTTGATGGGAGGGAAGGTAGTTGTAAGTTTGGTGATGGTGTCAATAAAGTATGTATTAAAGAGTGAGGCTAGCTCTAAGGGTGTTTTTTCTAGGTTTGGGCATGGGGTATTGTTAGTTCCTGGGTGGAGTAGGGAGTTGATTGCTCCCCAGAATTTCTTGGGGTTTTCTCTATGCCAGTCTTGGAAAGTTTGGAAATATTCTTTTTTTATTTTTGGCAACTAAGCATTTAGCCTGATTGCGAAGTTGTTTGCATTGCATGAGGTTGGAAGGTGGTGTTTTTTTGCCAGGTTTTCCAGGCTTTGTGCCTAGATGTCATGACTTGCTTTGTGGACTTTGGAAGCCAGTAAGCATGTTTAGCTTTAATTCTCTTTAGTCAGAATGGGGCAAGATTATCTAGAATCTGGAGAAATGTAGAATCAGCGAATTCCACAGCTTTGTTAAGTGGAAGAAATTTCAGTGGGCTCCAGTTAGCTTTCTGGTGGATATCATTGAGGGTATGTAGCCAGTTGATATTGACGTTGCCTAGAATAGTTTCATTTTGTATGTTGGTTGCCCAGGCAAGAATTTCTTCTAGAATAGTAGTATTGTTGTCTGGGGGGATGTATATTACTATGATGCAAAGGCTTTTGCAATGGTTAAGTTTTAGGATGGTAACAAGCAGCTCTGTGGTGGAGAAGAGGGGAATTGGTTTAGAATAAGGAATTACTGTAATGGTATTTGGGAATAGTAAGGCAATGCCTCCACCCTTTTTTGGAGGTCTGTCAGCCCTGAGGCAGGAGTAGTTTGGGGGTAGAAATTCATAATCTTTAATATATATGGTTTTAGCCGTGTTTCAGTGATGGCAGTAAAATCTGGTTTATGTTGATTCAACTATGCATACAGGTGAGGGATTTAATTTCTAATGCTTTGGAGATTAATTGCAGTGAATTTTAGGGATTTTGTGGTGTTCAGGGAATTCTGAGAGGGGGGAAGGACTAGGGTTAGGATGCAGATTACCACACGGGACTAGATTACAGAGAATGAGGAAAGTGCTAGGTAGGGGGTTCTTTTTAGGGGTATGGAAGTATTTGTATTCATGGTGGCAGTATTTGTGGGCATAGTAGCAGAGGAGGCTGTGCTGTGTGGAGAGGAGGGTCAGTTTCTTTTGTAAGATTACATCACTTCTATAAAGACTAAAACAGATTGCAGTGTAACTGGGGAGGGAGTTAATGTGGGATGATGGAGAAGGGGAGGGTGGGGGTAGATAGGTTGTGTGAAATGATAGTCTTAGAAGGAGAAAGAGGTAGAGAGTAAATGCGTGGAGAAAGATGAGTGAGGGTAGGTGTATAGGTAGGACTGTGGGAAGTAATAGAAGTGGGGTGGGTGGAAATGGGGGTAGGGTATGGGAGCAGAGTTTGTTCAAGTGTAGAAAGGGTAAATGGAGCGAGTTTGCCCAGATGGATAAGGGAGGAGTGCAGAAAAAAAACAATCCATCAAGTACAGCACTGGGGTACCTGTTAGCAGATACGTCAGACTGTATTTGTCAGAGAGAGCCTTTAGTTTTTATTTTTTGTTGCTATTTTATTTTATTTTTATTTTAGAAAGGGAAGAGAAGACCTCTAGAAGGATGACTATACTCCTGTGATGTTAAGGGAGGTTTTACTAGATATGTTGGGGAGAACAATATGTTGAGGATAAAGGATGGATATATTCCCTATATGCATTAAAAAATTAGAGAATACAGTACACATTGACTTTGGTGTGTTAAAGCTGCCATCTGAGGGAAAAACAGCAGCAGATAAAGTTAAAGGAATAAAACATGAAGGAAGGAAATGTACAAACACTACGGGGAATGGAGATGTCCTCAGGGCAGTCCACAAGCGCGCAAGCCCCGAGTTATAAAAACTACAAAAAACAGCACTAAAGAAACAGCTAATGCAGTACACTGGGAGGCAATTGAGAGGCTTGCTGTTGCCGACAGACAGAGAGTTCAGGAGAATATTTCAGTCCAAAAAACAATAAATAGGATGCAGTGGAGTGGGAGGGCAGCCCGAGCAAGAACGATGGTTGTTCAAGCTGTAAAACAAAAGACAAGAGAAGCAACAAATGAGAAAAGTAAATACTGTGAGAATATCAGACAGCTAGGTACATAGTAGGTGTGAAGATGGGGCAGGGTGTATTGACAGAGGTAGTGAGAATGTATGGGTAGGACCTGATAGAGGTGGCTATAAGACAGTGAGGGTGAAGAAAAAGTGGATTGGAGAGAGGTTAAAGAAAAAAATGCAGTTAAAAGGAAGGTGGAGACACTGGGCAGTAAGAGAGAGCAAACCATATGAGTTAACACAGCAGGTGAGTAGCAGAATATGCAATAGAGTTAACACTACTTCAAGCAGTGAAATATTCCTAACACAAGTATTTCACTCACAACTACTATAAGCAGACAGGTTCACATAACACAGGTATATATTTCTGGCAAATCAAGCAGCAGTTCAGATAACACAATATATGATGGTTATTCAGACAAGAAGCTCTAGTGCATCATGCTGCTTTACCAGCCTTGATGTGAATCTCTTCAGGGTGTAGACTGATGAGACATCTCCACATTTTTTAACCTCCTGCACAGTAACTGGTCTAAACATGTATAAGGCACTATATCCCTGCACAGTCAGCAGTGCCACTGTTTTAAACCATGTCTCAGTCACTACACAGATGTCAATGTCCTCCAGGGTAAGAAGGGCTTGTAAGGAGTGGACTTTCTTGTTTAGTCTCACAGCATTGATCAGTAACACCTTCATATTTTTCTTGGCTTGTTTCATTATGCCTGTAGGTTTATCAGGTTGGTGTTACCTAAAATGGCACTATGGAGGCAGGGCAATGTCTTTACAAATAATTGAGACACTTGAGGGAAAATATGTAGGCCATCCCTGACAAAACAGCGTGACCTGTCAATCATATTCCCACAGGCTGGCAAATACTAAACTCACTTTGAATGACACCAGAAACTAAGCCAATTAATTAAATCAAATCTTTTTTGCTCATACCTTGCCATCATCCTTGGAGAAGGTAGAATACTATCCATACTATCCAAGAAACATCCTGTAAATGTCATCTGAACAGGTGTCACTTTGGACTTTTTATGATGACTGTAATTCCAAGGTGAATGCATAATTGCAACAACCTTTGCAGTCTTAGATGAGTTGCAACCACTGCCATGTACTTGGTGAATTTCAGGGAGGGGGCTGTGAAACTAAAGGACAGTGCCTTGAAATGAAAGTGACTGTCTCTCAGCAAAAATTACAGGAACCTTCTGGACCACCTAGCTATCTTTTTGGGATAGTAGACATCCAGCAGATCCACTGGGCACATCTAGTCATCCTTCCTCATTACAGTCAAAATGGATTGAACTGTAATCATCTGGAATTTTGTGTGTTTCATAATCTGGTTCAGGTGGCTGAGGTCCAAAATGGGCTTTATATTCCTATTCTTCATTGTTAATAAAAAGAATCTGGAACAAACTTCAGATCTATTTTGGTTGGGTGGGATCTCCTGTATGGCTTGCTTGTCATTTGGCTTTTTGATTTCATAAGCAATTGCCTTCCTCCGTATAGGTGGGACACTGGGAAGCTTTCTTGAGGAGCTTGAGTTTGGGAAACGAAAGGGAATTATGTACCCTCTGGCTATTATTCCTCACACCTAAGAGTTGTGAGTGATGGTCATCCAGGCTTGGCGATGCAGAGGCAAGTGCCTCTTAACTGTCTCCAAAATGTGGCAGTCGTGAAACCCTTCAGGAATGCTGGAAACATTTGTCATTAAAGGGACCTTGAAATCCTTGATTCTGTGCATTTCTTGTGCTATGATCTTGATGTTCGCTAGTATTATTATTATTATTATTCCCACTCTGCCCCTGGGGAGAGTCTATCATCAGAAATGTTGTGAACAAAACCCTGAGATTTATGGAACCAAAGCCTCTTACCACTCTTCTGGTTCCAGGAGATGGTTCTTTGAGGGGTAAGGAATCAGATGCCAATGGCAGGCAGATTTTTGCCATCCTGTTCACTTCTGGAAAGTGTATCTTTGACACTGGATCCAAAAACAGGTGAACCACTACAAGTGCATTTAAAATGGATGTGTTAAAAGTTCTTCGTAAAATTGTAGTGATGAATACGGGGATGTTGGGGAATGGTGCTGCCTGTGTCCCCTGCTCTTGAATTGCCATCTACTGCATTAGATAACAGGTGAGTTGTGAGTTTATTGTTTTCATGAGACTCTGAGGATATGAATCTCAGGAGTGACTTGAAGAGCTCCTTAGTCAAGTCTTCTGAAAATGGGTTAGATAAGTTAAATGAAAATGGGTTAGATAAGATAAATAACTCATAAAGGTTGTTGAAGCATAAGTCTGCTTTCTACACATGTCCAATGCCCTGGACACCCTGTTATGGGATGGACTATAGGTTCATAGGTTCATAGGTTTATACTAGGCTATCTGCCCTAAGGCATTTATAAGCCTAGCCCAAATTATTGTGGCTTACGCCACCCCTTATATGAAAAAATACTGTGCCCATTAGTTTGTTGTGCCTCTGTCCAGCAGTGACCCAGAGATGATTCCCGGGGTAAACCTACGATCTCCCATCCACAGGTCTAGATTTCTCTTGAACAGAGTCAGCGAGGTGCTCTGCCTCACATGGACAGGGATTTTATTCCACAGCATAGGGAGTCTCTGAGTGATAAATCTATCCCTCCAGCACGTCCTATTTATATCCGTGCTAAGGTTTAAGTCGCTTGCTCTAGTGGTTTTGGTGGATTTGGATTTTTTGAGGTGGAGCATGTCCATTAATTCGGGTTGGACATGGCCTTGTATGTCAGGCACATGTCACCTCTGAGCAGACGGTATGCGACTGAATAGAGCTGGAGTTTCTTCAATCTGGCAGCATATGACAGATTTTGGAGTCCCTTTATCCTTTTGGTGAGGAACTTTGGGGTCTCTCCAATTGCTGCAGATGTCGGGTGAGATACATCCCGAATGGGGCATTGTACTCGATCATTGGTCTGATAAGTGAAGAGTACAGGGGAACAATGACCTCACTAGATCTGGATGTGAATCCCTTCATGATCAGGTGGGCAATGTAGAAGGTCTTTCTAACCACTTTAGCAATGTGAGTGTCAAAAGAAAGGCCACTGTCAACCTGGGTCCCCAGGTCCCTGATAACCTCTTCTGTGCTTAGTGGATTGCCACCTATATGGTAGCTTGGGGTTACCTTGTTTTTCCCGAAGGGTATGACTATACATTTTTTGGCGTTTAACTTCAGGCCATGGCTCTGGCACCAGCTATCTGTTTCAGTGAGTCCCTTCTGAAGGATATCCGTGTCCGATGCACTTTCCACTATGGCGCCCAGTTTGCAGTCATCTGCTTTCCATTTTTAGTGGCTGCTGCTACCACAATGCAGTCTATAACAGAAACCTTGCTCCACTGGTGTCTGTCTTTTAAGGAAACCAAAATCCTGTCCATTTTTCAAGGGATAGGCTCCATCATATCCAGTACCTTCCATGAAGCTGAGAAACTAGGTCAATGAGTTCATCATCCAGGGAGACAACCAAGGATGAGGATGGGCCAACTCTGTAGACTTTGAAAAATACTGATTTCTCTTGGGACAAGACAATGGTGGATCACCTCTCCCCTAACTGTATCAAGAATTCTATAATTCCCAAATGGAATAAAAATCACTATCATCGGTGAGGGCCTCTTGAGTGGAGCCCAAATGCCTCTTTGAGCAAGATTGCTTCCTGTGCACTTTGGTGGTGGGAGATTCAGTGAGACATAGAAGATGATAGGGAGTCCACCTCATAAACTTTGTCAAGACCTTTTGCAGCTGGCTGTCCCATGCGGACAACATGAAGAGAAGGAAGAGGTGATGCTAGAGCCGAGAGTGGGAGGGATACCCCTTCTCCTGACTTATAACTCTTTATTGTCTCAAAAGTCAAAGCCAAAACAGCCCCAAATGTGGTCTCATAGGAGCTGATGAGCCCTTCAAGGTAATGACCTGAGAACTAATTCAACTCAGTTCTGAAGCAGAAATTGGAGCTGAGCTGTTGACAGCAGAAGCACTGATAGGAGGAGATGGCTCCAAAATCCTTAGAGTGAATCCTGACCCCTGGCCACCATCCTTGACTACTTTTGTTTTTGAACTTTTTAAGATCTAACACCATTGGAGTTGAAAAGGTAACGGACACTAGCAGAGTTGAAGATAACCACATTATTAGCTCAGATGCAGATAATCCACATGAAGCACCTAGATCTAGAGGCACCAGTCCTGAAGGTCTGATAGGTTAAGGAGATACTAAAAGAGAGGCTGCAGGGATGGGTCCTATCCCACCAGAAGCAGGAGGTGCAGACAGAACCCCAGCTGAATCTGGGTCCTCAAAAACTTCTTCATTATCTTATCCGCTTTAGTTTCTGACAGACACCTTGAAGACTACATTGACGTTAAGGAAGAAGCCATCTATGGTGGCCTGAAGGATTTATGAAAAGATATTTTCTGTTGAAAAGGTGAATGGACCTGAAGTCTGTCTGGCTTCAGAGAAAACCATGCTTTCAAAGTAGGAGGATGAATAGGTGACCAGATCTGAATAGGATCTTAAAAAATGGATGGATCTGTGGATCTTGGAAACTTCAGCACTAGACCGGTGTGTCCTGAAGGGTCAGGAGATCTGTATCAGGGCTCCTTTTCACACAGCTTATCCTTCTTGGAAGACTTGTCCTTAGAAGATTCCTTATCCTTGTCCTTACACATATATCTTGCTATACCCCCCTTACTTTTCTCTTCTGACATTTTGCTAGAGGGACAGCTGGTAAAAGATGAGGCTGATTTCCCCACTGTGGCTGGGAGAAGACATTTAAGCATTAACTTAGTCCTATGGTCTGAAGGCCTAACACCATAACAATTTTCTTCCAGGTGGGAAGCCTCCAAGTAATGGACACACTTAGAGTGTGGGTCTTGAGGTGAATCTTATGCATTTTTTGAAGCCAAGGCCTTATTGGACATGTCGGGAAAAAGAAGTAAGCTAATCACCTGTGCAAAAATAATACAGTTATGTAAGCAAACTTACCACGACTGTAAATGGGTGAATGATCCCTGCTGCAGTAGCCTTACCTATATGGAGTTATATCCTGCCAAGAATATAGCAGCCGGCCTGTTTCCAAAGCTTCAGTGCACTTTCCACATGCCCAAAGTATCAGGCAGTCCAAGCTGAGCTGACTAAAGGACAAGTTTGGGGTGCCAAGCCTTTCAGAACTTTCCTGCCAAGATATAGAGGAAGGTTGAACACTGAAAGGACAATGTTAGAAAAAAAATAGGCAATAAATAATCTCACCCTGGCATAAACAGCACATCAAAAAAATAAGGAGGATCGAAGGAGTGGCTACCATACCAGTGATCACTGGAACATCTACTGTTATGGTAAGTTTTTCTTGCACAAAAATACTATGTTAATCAAATGGATCACTGCTGCAGTAGCCTTAGCTATATGCGTAGGTTAATATAGCTTACTACATTTGAGTGGTGGAAGGAGAAGAGTCCAGGAACCCCTGGAAAATGGTCATTGAAAATCCTGGTCTAGTCATAAAGAAGGAATCAAGTTTATAGTGCTTTTTAAAAGTATGCGCTGAGAGCCAAGTTGCAGCTTCTACTTCAGGACTCTAACTATTTCCAAAAAGCCACAGAATGACGCCAAGGCTGTGGTGCAGTGGGCCTGGAAAGACTTTGTTGTGGTGAGTGGAAAAAGTCTGTATTGCCATAGATTGTCTCTACATTTTACCTTCATAAGAAAAGGACAGATCCGAAGATCTGAAATATTAATTTCTGTCAAGACAATAACTCACTTGTCAGTGGCTATCAAAGGTATGGAGTATTATTTCTCCCTCATTTTTAATATAAGTAAAAGAAACAGTGGAATTGGTAGTTTGGCTTAAAGTAAACTCAGATGCCATTTTAGACAGAAAAGAGATCAATTTTTAAAGAAAATCTGCCTCTGTGGAATATGAGATAGGGGTAACTCATGATGTAACTCAAATACTCTTCTTGCAGAGGTCAGAGCAATTAGTAAAACTGTTTTCCATGTTAAGAACCTCAAGTCAACAAGATTATATGGTTCAAATGGAGAAAGCATTAGCTTCCCTAACACAAAATTAAGTTCCCAAGAAAGGGCCATTGGTTTTCTTGGAGGTGTCTTAAATAAAATCTCTTTCAAAACTTTTTTCATGAGAAAGACTTGAAAGAGGAATATCCTTATGTAGATATGCTGAAATGGTGAATTAAGTAACCATGACGGAGGAGTAAGAAATGTTATAGGAAACTAACTCAAACAAATATTGCAAAATCAGAGAACTAGCACTGAATGGGTGCTGGTTATGTTGTTTTTGGACACCAACTAGAAAACCTCTTCCATCTACTAATAGATGATTTTCTAGTAGCAGGCTTTCATGCCTCCATTAGAACCTAATGCACATCCTCAGTAAATGGGTGCCTAAAGGAAATTAAAGCCTTAACATCCAGGTAGTCAGATGAGGTTGACTGGAGTCAGGATGTAGCAAACACCCCTTATCTTGTATGAATAGTTCCACTCTCTGAGGAAGCTTGTGGTAATTGCCTCAGCCATTTACAAAAGAATTGGGAACCACTGCTGCCTGGGATAGAAAGAGAGCCACCACAATGATTTTGAGGGATTCATTCTGAATCTTCAGTAGTACCCTGTATATCAGCAGAAAGGGTGGAAAAGCATACAGCAACATTTTTGCAAAGAAAAAAGAAAGGCATCTGACTCCCAGGTCTTCTTGCATACAGTCCTTGAATAGCATCTTGACAGCTGATTATTTAGAAATGAGACAAATAAGTCTGTTAGAGGAACTCAGCAAAAATCGATCAAATCTTGGAAGGTACCCTGATCTAGTTTGCATATGTAAGGGTCTGTTATATCCTGTTCAACTTGTCTGCCACAAAATACTCTGACAGAATGAAGGATGCCTATAGACTGAGATTGTGTTGTGAAGCTATACCCCAACCTAACATGGCTAGTCTGCAAAGGGGGTATGGTCTGGTTCCCCCTTGCTTGTAGATATACTAAATGAATATGGTATTGCCTGAAAGAAACTTGTAGAGGTTCTTGGACTAAAGAATATTGAGAGTTGAGTGCCTTGTTCAGGCAAGCATCTCTTTCATATTTATATGCGTTCATCTGTTCAAGGTGCCCAATGCATCTTGCACTATTATCCCACATGAAACTGCTCCCCAAGCAAAGTCCAAGACATCTGTAATGACTGGCTGCTTTGGAATAGGAAGGGATAAGATCCAAATTTTGGGGATATTTTCTGTCCCCACCAAGTAATTTTTCTACTGACAAACCCAAGCACTAAGACCAAAGATACTTCAAATACCACTCTTTCTCATGTGGAGTATTGCCAGGTTATCATGAGAATCACAGGGACTCAAGATCCTGAGGTGTTTCCTCACAGTAACTGATGTATGAAAACCTTGTGGAAAACCTTACAAATAGATCTAGATATTGATATATATTTTTTTTCCTGTGGAAGAAAAGCTCTTTAAATTGAGGTGTCCAGGTGACACCCCAGGAACACAATCCTGTGTGAAGGAGTCAAAAGGACTTTTTAATGTTCTCTTGGAATCTAAGCTTATATAAGAGGTCTCTCACTCAAGTGAGAGATTCCTGAAACTTTGAAAAAAAAATCTGCAAAGATAAGGAAGTTATCTAAACAGAGAAAAAAACAAAGAAAAAGAAAAGAAAGTGGATACCTTGTGGCCTGCAACAAGCTATAACAGGAGCTACCCACCTTGGGAACACTCTTGCTGCAGAACATAGTCCAAATGAGAAAGTAGAGAACTTATAACATGATCCAGACACACAAATATTAAGAAACACCTGAAGACTTGATGAAAAGGAATGTAATAAGCATCTTTTAAATGTAGAGTAACAATGAATCTTGAATGAGGAAGAACAGGTAACAGATTGTGAAGTAACATCATTTTGAAGATAGGCACCATCACAAATTGGTCTAAGAAGAAAGATTCAGAACTAGTCTCTAAGCATTTTGTTTCTTTAGCACTAAAAATATCCTTGAACAAAAATCTTTCCCAACTTGGGAAGGAGGAGCTGGTGCTCTCATTCCATGGAACAGCATGTAATGAAGGATAGGTGGAAATAAAAGAGTTTGGTATCAACTAGTGGATGAGGCAAGGATGAATATCCTCTCACACCGCCATCTATATCGTTGATGAATGATCTGCCAGACTCATTTGTCTGAAACTATCTGTTGCCAGTAAAGAAAATTAGAGATTCAGACATTCTGGAAGAGAAAATGGACTACCAGGGTGGAAAGGGGAAACAAAGTCCCTTAAATAGTCAAATTGACCCATTGGATTGTATTTATTTTTGGGGGGTTACTCAATTGTTTTAGGTACACCCTTGCCCTTAAGCCAAAATTGGATGAGGGGTTAGAGAATCCCTTAGAAAATTTGGAAAAGAATGGAAAAACAATCTTAAGAGGTTCCCTGATTTAATTTACCTGTTTCATCACACTGTTGGATCACCTCTGCAACAGAGGAACCAAAATATAGATTTTTATCCAAAACAGAAGATAAAATCTCATTATTTTAGGTTCATAGTTGTTTGCTAGGCTAATGACCACAACACCCCTTTTATGTCTAACCATGCATCTCAAATCTCTGACTCTGACAAGTTCTCATAGCCTTGATAAGTGTAAGCAAAGGCTTGGAAGATTAAACATTTACAAGTAATGACCTGGGAGATGAACCATATACAGGCTGCCTGTGTCCATTAGAGACAAAATACCAAACCAGGAATGAATTTCCTGTTCCACATCCAGTTATCCATGTTGTTCTTAAATTCACATCATGTTGTGATGTTCTGAGAAAGCAACAAGGCAAACCACAAAAGAACACTACCAGAGACCCATGAGTTAGACACACACTTTAAACAGAGAACAGTGACTAGTACTGTGGGAAAAATAATTTATTTAAAGCAGGTGTTTCCTGACAAGAAGAAATTGCAGACCAAGCATTCCTCATACTTTCACAATTCATCAGAATAAACATTAACATGTGAGACTGACAATTCAAAATGTTGAAAACCAAAACTGCAGAAGCATTCACAATTTCCCAAACCCATCGGTAATCTTCCCACCTTCTCAGAAAGAGTAAGATGGGAGTTAACTAACAGTTTAGCAATAGTAGGATTAAAAAAGGTTATGCACTCACCATAACATGCCAACTGTGTTCTCCATTTTCAGTCTTCCTAAAATGATGTGTGCTTCCTGTGGCTTCTACCACATCCTGGGACCCAAAACTGCCTAGCTCCTCCCTTTACCCATAACTCATAGCCAACCTAACATACCTCAGATCGAGTTTACTGCCTTTACAAGTAAAAGGGACAATACCTTAAAGGAAACAATAAAGGAAAGAGTAACAAAATGTGCTGGAGCTCAAACAAGGAACAACAGTTCCCAAAGAAAAACCTTTAGGTTTTTCCAGGGGCAAAGGAAAGGAGGTAGGTGGGCAGGAAGTTGAGGAAGAATGACAATAGACAACACAGATGGAAAGGTATGGTGAGTACATAACTTTTTTTATCTGATGTTGTCATTTTCATTCATTCTTTAGCTGATGGGACACAGTCCCCAGCTAGTTGAACCATGAGCAGCCCTCATGAAAGGATATTCTGGAGTACCGTGGAGACAAAGGTAGCTCTGTTCCTGAAAACCAAATCTAATTTGTAAAGAGGAATTAAATGTATAAAGAGTAGTCCAAGCGACAGCTGCACAAATGTCATCTGTGAAAGCCCTTGACCAAAAAACCAAGGAGACTGCCATAGACCTCATGGAATGAGCTCTAGAAGGTTTGGGCAAGGATAATCCTCTTTTACTATAGACAATCGGTCAGTTTGAGGCATGTTACGTCTGGATGAGTCATACCTGTTGGGTGAGATATGCAGTCTGGAGTGGGATCCAGTATCCAAGTTAGATGAAGAAAATAGGCCAGAGGAAGGGGAAACATATCTGAAGAGGTCAAAAGGGTGCAATGAGGACAACTGTGCTCTTCAACCTGAATGTTTTCTGTAGAAATTTGGGGATGAGAGATAACAGTGGATAAGTGTAAAGGAGACCAGAGGGCCAATCATGGACTAGAACATCTCTCCATGACTCTACAGTTGGAGGGATTAAGGCAAAGAATCGGCAGCACTTGTTGTTGAGAAGAGACACACATGGGTCACAGCATGACTGGCCCCATTGATGGAAAATTCTCTGTTACTTCAATATTGAGAGACCACTCATGAGGCATTAGAATGGATCTGCTTTGTTTGTCTGCAATCATGCTGGCTTTCCCCAGGATGTGCTCGACTATTCTAAAGTGATTATAAGAGATTGCCCATTGCCACACTTTCATTTCTTCTTGATAAAGTGGATAAAACGTGGTTCTTCCCTGTTTGTTGATGTACCATGCCCTAAGACATATAGTCCATCTGAATAGCAACTGTCCTGTAGGGGAGAACATCTTAAAAAGCCAACAATACTAGAAGGATGGCTCTCATTTCCAAGACATCAATATGCATCTTAGCCCCAGATGGGAAGTGTCGGTGGTCACCATGGCCTTAAACAGGGGAAGAACAAACAGACAATCTTCAGAGATTTCATTTGAATGAATCCACCAAGGATGATATCTTTTGCATACTTGTGTGATCTTGACAGGGGAGATTAAAGGATGCTGAAAATGGATCACTGGACTGACAGTGTCCAGTGAAGAATATGCATGTAAAATCTGGCTAGAAGAATGAGGATAACAGCAGCTGTCATTGATCCCAAGGCTTGTAAAATTGGTCATGCTGGAAAAGAAGACTGTTGTATTTCTTTTCTGACCTGGGATCTGCGTGTCTGGAACTGAGCTAAGAAGAATAGAGACTATCTGACTGACCTTGTTAAAATGAGCATCTATGAACTCCAGACTATGTGCAGGTGTGAGCTGTGATTTGCTGGAATTGACTGTGATGCTTAGATGGAGGCACAACCAGACCAAGTAGTCCCTTGCCTGCAGGAGTAGATGACTGGTTGTGACAGTTAGAAGCCAGTCATCTAGGTAAGGAAGCACTCAGAATCCCAACAGTTTCAATTGAGCTGCTACTACCACCACACATTTGATGAACACCCTGTGGTGTGTCATGAGACCAAAGGACAGTGCTCTGAACTGGTAATGACTAGCTCCCAGCCAGAAGTGCAGATATCTTCTAGAATGCCTATTCATTTTGATGGGATAGTTCACATCTTGAAGATATATCGAGCAAATCCAATCATACTTCTTCAGTACAAGCGGAATGGTCTGAGCCATGACCATTAAGAACCTTGAATATTGAACAAACTGATTTAGTTTGCAGAGATCCAGGATGGGTCTCAAGTCACCTGTCTTCTTTGGCACTAAGAAAAATCTTGAATAGGTCCCAAATCCTCTCGGGTTTGGGAGGACCTACTGGATGACTCTTTTTTTTTCTAGCAGCTTTTCTATTTCTATTGCTGCTGCTTTCCTCTGATTGTGTGGAACATTGGGGATTCTATTCATTCTTGTAGGGGGAATTTGGGAAAATGATATGATATAATGTCTGAATATAATTCTCTGCACCCAGGAATCTTTTGTTATGGTTAGCCAGGCTGTTTGAGATACATGCCCCCCATTACCTCCACAGGGCAATAGTAGGGCCCGTTTTCATGACGGCTGATAGGATTTGTCAGAGAAAGAGTCCTAGAAGCCCTGATTCTGTGGGCCACCTCTGCTACAGAGTCAGTGTCTTCCATTTGAGTTCACACCTGCCCCTCAGATAACTATCTCCATGCAAATCTTGAAAAGGACCCTGGGAATTATGCAATCACATTTCCCTACCTCCTTGTTGATTCTGGATAAAAAGTCTTTGAGGGGTAGAAAAATATATCCCTATGGCAGACAGGGTCTTTCACTCTTGCTCACATCTGGAGAGACTGTCCTTCACTTTAGGGCCAAATAAAAAATATCCATCAAAGGGAGGCTTGATGAATGAAGAATTAAAGGGCTCCTCAAAGTCACACAGTTGCATCCAGGTATGTCTCCAAACAGCTATGCCTGAACCCGCTGCCCATGATGTACCTTCTACTGCATGGGAGATAAGCCTCATTGATGCATTAAATATCAACTGAAGGGTGACCAGTTGTGAGCAGACTCTGTTTAAGTTCTTGGCCGATATGGCCCCAGAAAGAGATGAGATTTGCAGAGTTCTTTAGTCAGATCTCTTTATAATCTTGTAAAATGTGACAGGTAACTCAGAAAAGTTTGCTGAACCATACGCACGTGTTGAATCTGTCCAAGGCCTTGGACTCCCTGTTAGGCTGATAGACTGAAGAGGTCTGCTCTGCAAGCTTTTTTTTTTTTACAGGTTATCACCATAACTATGGCATCAACTAGGACCCATATTTTCCAGTGTGTCCTTTCCCTGGAAGTGACTAAAATTTTGTTTGGACATTTAGGGATGGGCTCCACAATATGCAGTTCCTTTCACAACCAGTGAGAAATGAGATCTATAGGTTTGTTGGCTGGGGGACTCACCCAAGACACAGTCAGGCCCGACCTGAAAGTTTCCAGGAACACCAAAACCTTTCTGTTTTAAGAGCTCCAGAATGTCTCCAAAAGAGATGTCTTCAGGTGGAGATCTGGGGGACCACTCCCCTTATTCAAAGTCAGTGACCTCCTTGAGAGATTGTTGAGGGAATTTAGGTGTTTCCTTTTACACATTCATTTCTGAAGTACGTCATCAGTCAGGTGGTCTGGAGCAGTATTAGTAGAAATGGGGGAATCCTGGGGGACTGACTGAAGACTTGATCAGGTTGGCTGTCTCAGTGGCATGGAAGAATGAGGCTCAGAGCAAAGAACAAAAGGAGGTAAAGTTGTTTAGGGAGGAGAGAGATGTCCTTTCTCTAGGTAATGAGAAGGCCCTCTCCACAATCTTGAAGGCAGAATGCCTAGGGCAAAGGAGTTGGCATCTCCCAAACCATCACCTCCTGCAATCCTAACAAGCAAATCACCTGAGGAAGGAATCAGACCCAAGCTGTCCAGCATTGAAACTCCAAGGGGCAGGGATGGCTCTGATATCTTTGGAGTTGACTCTAGTCTCCTGGATAGATGCCAATGCTTCAGCTCTGAGAGTCCTCTGGCTCTGAAGGGCTTGGAGCAGGGTGAATCAGGGAAGTAAATGGAGTCAAAGAACAGACTGTCTTCCTATCCAGTAAGGACACCCCCAAGGTCCCACATCTGAGGGCTGTGAAATGGTAGGTTGGATCAGAGAAGGAGAGATCAAAGGGGAAGTAGTCATAGGTCGCCTCACAGATCTGATGGGAGATAGGAGGGCCTTCTGGATGATTTGACATCTGAGAAATTTTCTCATCATCCTATGCAAGTCATCCTCACATAAACTCCTGGAAGACCTGAGAGAAGAGGTGGAAGATGGAGGTCTTGAATATTTATGGGAAGAGTCCTCCAAGAAGGGTGAAGGGAACTGAGATGTGACCGAATCCAATAGGGGAAGAGGTAATCAGATCTGAGGTGATTTTGATTTTGAAGTAGACAGATCCAAGATAATCGGATCCAATTTTTTTGATATCTTAGTTGTCAGCTCCAAGGAAGGAGCAGAAAAAGAAGAAGTGGGAACTGGTGACCTCTTATGAGATTCTTTATCTTTAGGAGCTGAGTCAGGCTTTCCCTTACCAGTTTTCTTTGAGTGAGTTTGAGCCCCAGTGAAGTTGAAGAAGATGTAGAAGTGAGAATGCCCTTCAATACTAGCTTGTTTCTCTTGTCTGTGAGAGCCATGGAGTTGAAACCAGAACAAATGGAGCATTCCGCATCTAAATGTGTAGCTCCTAAATGGTATAAGAATTTCCCTGTGGTTATCTGAGTTTAGTATTTTATTTCCACAGGTGATACATTTTTTAAACCCAGTAGATTTGTCGGCTATACTGGCCTAAGCTACTGAAAGAAATGAAACTACAACAATTACTTGTTTTTTGTACTAGAACAGAAAGAAAAGGATAACCACCAACAATGGTAGGCAAGAGATATTCCAAAGAGTAAAGCAGAAGAGAATTTTTTGACAGTAAAATGCCAACAATGTTACTAACAGAGGTACTGAATAAATCCATAACAACTGCTCAAACAATCATGTAGGAAAACTAAGACAGTAATTAAGAGAGGTAGCTGAGAGAAAAGAATCAATGTAGCAGGTAGAACATTTAGAAAAACTCACTATTGCACTAAGAAATCACCCCAAAGGCTTGACAGTGAGAAGATCCATGTCTGTAGCTAAGTGGCGTTAAACGGGTTCTGAGGTATGTTAGGTTGCGGGACATTATTCATAATGTGAGGAGCATGAGAGTTTTTACCTGAGGATCTGGTAGAAGTGACCAAGTTGGATCCAACTCTGATCCAAGACCCACCAGTTGAAGAATTAATAAAAATGACATTAGATCTAAAGCTATAGCTGCATTGTCAGGGTTTGAGAAGTGTATAAAAACTTAAAAAGACTGAGGGACATTATACACTCTATCAGCCTTTTCAGGGGTAGTAGGCTGGCTATCAGGAAAAATAAAGGCAGGGACACAAACATCCTCCGAAGTTGACAGAACTGCAGGAAATGGTAAAGGTTCAGAAAATTTCTTCTTTGACATCTCATAAAATGTTATGAGGGACTGAGAGACCTCAGTATACTCTCACTGAAAACATTGAGACATTCTGGAAATAGTCTCAAAGAAAGAGAGAAACTACAAAGGGAGAATCAGAAACTGATCTCAGCACTGAGTCAGAATCTGAAAACTGAGTCGAAAACCTGCATCTGTCCCTTCATCTTCCTGTCCAGATTCATAATCTTGATGGTCTTCAGGAAAGGTGGTATAATTTCTTTTACCCAAAAGCAACAAATAAGAAGGATAAAAAGCCTGAATACATCCCATGTTAGACTGAGTAAACTACTCCTCTCTAAGGAAATTTGAGGAGGAGTAAATATATGTTTAGTTTTCTGTTTCATTTTGCCAAAAAAAATGGGACCAACAATGTTATAAATGTCAGCAACGGCTTCCTTGGGGATGGGCACAGTATTATGGCAAAACAGGGAAGCCTTCCCTGTTCTCTCTCCAGTGACTAACAAGAGTGGCTTTTCCTTGCCTGCTGAGGAGACACCAACAGCTGCAGATGATGTGGCTAACTCCTGGTCCATAGTAGCTTTATCTGGTACACAAAAGGTAACTGGAGTAAAACATGAATGGCCTGAGGTGGTTCCCTATCAGAAGCCTGAAACACTATAAGCTTGAAAATCAAAATCCTGAAACCAAAAGCCTGAAAACTCAAAATCCTGAAAACCCAAAATCCTGAAACTCAAAATCCTGAAAACACAAATAATGCTAATATGCCAATACAAAGACACTAATATCTACCGACTGACCTTGACCCTAACCCTAACCCTAAGGTCCGTCACTATCGCACACTCACCTGACCCGCGCCCTAACCCTAACTCACTTAAACCGCCCCTAACCCTAATTTTTATCACTATTGCATACATGCCTAACCTGCGCCCTAACCCTAACTCACTTAAACCGCCCCTAACCCTAACATAAAACCAACCGCACACTTACCTGAACCCAACGCATGACCTAACACCACAGGGCTAACAATAGCAAAGCCACAATTACGTCAATATGTTTATTTTGTGTTTTCAGGACTTTGAGTTTCAGGATTTTGGGTTTTCAGGATTTTGAGTTTTCAGGCTTTTGGTTTCAGGATTTTGATTTTCAAGCTTATAGTGTTTCAGGCTTCTGATAGGGAACCCCTGAGGTACACAAAATGGCCACAGATGAGTTACCCATCTGTGGCTGAGACAAATTTCTAGCCTACTATGGTCTTTTTGGGGCTAAGAAAAGGACCGACTATGGGAATGACAGTTTGCTCCATGGTCAAGCCGGGAATGGATTCCTCTTTCCCTGGGATAAGAAGCAGCAAATGCCAATAAAAAAATAACATCTTTAAAAGCCACTTTTTTCATAAAAAAACAGTAAAAAGCACTTTAACACACTTTACCACCAAAAAAAAAAGAAAATAAACACAATTTCTCTATAGAAAGTATTTTTAAATACTTTAAACAAGTTTTAAACTGACAGGAAAAAAAACAGTGCACTCATTTAAAAGTACAATAGTCTTGTGACAGCCCATTAAATCACAAACACCAAGCTTTAAAATAATTTTCCTGAAGGAGAAAGTATTTATAATCAACAAAAATTCTTGAAATGAAGTCTTTTTCCCCAGAAGGAACTTATCTGCCCACCAAAGGAATTGGCACAAGCTGACCATCAATTTTCAAAAGTCTCAGAGGAGTATATTCTTCAGTGGCAGTAAAGCTCTGAAGGGCTTGGCACCCAAACTTGTCTCAGTTCAACCTGCCTGACAGTTTGGGCATGTGGAAAGTGTCTTGAATCTTTAGAAGTTGACCAATTTTTATATCCTTGGTAGTATATAACTCATATAGCTAAAACTACTGCAAAAGTAAACAATATGGTGAATATCACATGACACTAACAACTACAGTTATATGCTATATAGCACCAGAAAACAGCACACAAGAAAAAGTTATAATAGCAATTTATTTTTTTTACAGGAGAGGCAAGAGGTGAAAACAACACAAAAGAATGGAAAAGGGCAGTAGAAAAAAGAGAGAGAGAGAGAGAGATCCTATCTAAGGACACTAAACAAAGTAGACAAATTAGTCAGAATTAATGGAAGTCCGAGGCAAAAAAAAAACTGTAGAAAATGTTTGTTTTCTTTGAGGGTGTGCAGTTCACTGTTGTTTTGTCTCACTGTTTCCATACACAATTTTATATATATATATATATATATATATATATATATATATATATATATACATATTGGTCTATATCAAATAATCAAAGTTACAGAACTTCGAATACCATATGGTCGAACCCATATGATCAAAGTTCCGAAACTTCGAAAAACTGATAGAAAAAAAAAAGGGAAAAAAAAAACCTAACTGCTTTAAGCAGTGCGGCAAGCACCCCTGCACCCGCCGCAACTTAAATATACCAACTCCGAGATATCGCACTTTAACAGAGCATGGTGCGGAAAGGGAAGATTTCCCTTTCTTACACTGTAGCGTGATCTCAGAGTAGGTATATTTAAGTAGCGGGGATGTGGGGGGTGCAGGGGCTTGCCCCCCTGCTTAAACCCAATTTTTTTATTTCCCATGTTTTTTTTTTATTGTTCAAAGTTCTGCAACTTCGATCACTAGTGTTCGATGTTTAGTGATTTGAAGTTATAGAACTTCGACACTTTAATATAGACCTATATATATATATATATATATATATATATATATATATATATATATATATATATATATATATATATATATATATATATCTAAGAACATACATACTCATACAGATGTGCACACACACACACACACACACACACACACACACACATATATATATATATATATATATATATATATATATATATATATATATATATATATGCAATATAAATCAAAAGATCACCATTATGATGCATACAAATCATAATTTATGGACATATCAGTGTTTCAGCTATGTGGCTTCTGAATGCCCATGACTTTTTTGCTTTTTAAGCCTTCACTGATGCATTCAGACCAATAAATCCAAATTCCACTACCTGTAGACTTGTCACCTTTCACCTTTTTTGTGAGGTCATCAATATAACATAAATGGATTTGTCAGTCATACTTTGAAAACACAAAGCTTAAAACCAAGCCTGATGTCCAGAAACATTTAGGTGTCTGCAAAATATCCCAAATAACATCCAAATCAAATGGTAAAAAGGTCACATAGACAAACCATGCAGTAAAAACTATAAGAAAGAAACAGTCATGCTATAGGCTTGTGATATCTTAAACCTCCTGTAATCAAAACCCATTGGTTATATGCAAATCACCTAGGGTTACCACCTGTCCCACTTTGGGAGGGACAGTCCCTCTTTGGGCAGTTGTGTCCTGACAGAAAATATTAAAAATGGCAAATGTCCTGAATTGTAGGACATAATTATGTCCCATATTTTATGTAATAGTTGCATAAAACAGCTATTCTGTATCTAAAATACCTAAATGTTACAAAACATTGAATAAGCAACTAAAATGCTACAAGAATAAGCTTTTATTTAGGCAAAAAAGTTAAGTTCTATCCTTTGTACTGACCGTGGGTATGTGTCGGCCTGTAAAATCTGATGTGTGTCTTGAAAATGTCCCACTTTGGCCATTTGAAAAGGTGGAAACCCTAAAATCACCCCTTAAGGATATATCAGTGTTTCCACTACATGACTTTAATACACCAGAACTGTACTGATCTTGAAACACTTAATGATATGTTTTGTTGCCAAGATCTAGGAAGCATTTAACTAAATCTGGTTCCTCTCTACCCATATCAGCTGTCCCTGAATATGTCTTACTGTAGCAGACAGCACATGTTCTGGAACAATAAATCCAGGTTACCTGATGATTTTGAGGTAAAGAAGTGGTCATGGTAGGCATCAGACTTTAGCCCACTCACATTTATTGTTCATAAAGCCTTAATGACAGGAAGTTTATCTTGACAACTGGTTCTAAATGTGCAAAACATTAATATATGATCTTGGACTCATACAATGTAGAATGGTTCATGTAAAAGATAGCCTTATAAATATTGTTGATCTTAACCTCACTTTACGTGTGGTATCTATAAATCTAGCTACTAGTTGGAAATCTACATAATTTTAAGGCTAGAAATAGATTTGCTGTATCCAGGACTGTATGTAAGCTTCTGAGCCCCCCAAGCCTTTCTGTGTTGGAGGGAAGCCTTCTAGCTTATCAGTGGGAGTGGTAAGCACTAGATAACCTGTCTACCACATAAGGAGTGGTTCTGGCCCAGAAATTGCAGTTATTGGCCCATTGGGCAATCTTCCATCTCCCTCAACTTTCTGAATTGAAAGCCTGCATTTGCACTTGTTTTTGTCCTGTAACTCGTCTAGTGCAGATACAGATTCTTAGTTTTACCACTTAAATTTGCTTATTCATGCTCAGCACTTGTTCAGAACTTGTAAGCACTAAATAAGCTACTAATTACTGTAGCACTCGATCTTCCTCATTATCTAGAGGAAAACAGTTTTTGTACTTACTTTTCTCACTTGCTTAGAGAAAAACAGCTCTTGTACTCACTTTCCTCACTTATCTAGAGGAAAATAGTTTTTTATTCAGGCATGTCCAAGGGTCAGCTCCCAGTGTTCTCTCCTGTCTATCTGATGAATCTGGGCATCTTGAGGCAATGTAGAAATTGCCTCATGTACACAACCATCTCCTTCTACCACCCAACACTACAACCTGTGAGAGATGCACTTATCTAGCCAAACTGGAGGTAAAGCTCTCTCCAACCAAGACTGAACTTGACAGTCATGAGGAGAAGGTAAACATTTGCACCACACCACACTCATCACATAGTCTCACTAAATCTACACCACCAAAATCCAAACATAGTAACACAAAAACATTTGCGGAGGCTCTCAATAATAATCTGTCTAAACAACAGAGACCTCCAAAGCAGAAACGCAAGCAACCTCCATCCCCCAACACAACACCAAATGACACACTGCCCACAGACTGAGTGTGCCACTCAACCACAGCCAATAAGGCAAAACAACGTACCCAACACATTAGTCATAGTTGAATCTATAGTCAGGCACACTGATGTCCCACTCACCAGGCTAAACAAGGAGAAGGTTACTGTCAGCTGCCTGTTTGGTGCCAGGTTCCACCACATAACCCATGCACTCAGGTCACTCCACAACAAGTACAGATATGACTCTGTCATTGTCCATGTTGGTGTGAATGACCTGAGACCTACCTCCCTGGACTACATGAAAAGAGACATGGAAGAGCTCCCTGATTTGTAACCCAGGCAGGTATGACCCTAGCCCTGAGTAGCATTCTGCCATCGCCCAGAATGATACCGCAGTACAGGGACAAAATGACTGACTTCAACAATTGGCTAAGCTTCTGGTGTCATTCTAAGGGGATCCAGTATCTGTCTGCTTGGGATGACATGGTCGACAGACCATGATGCTTTGCCACAGATGGCCTGCACCTGTAACCCCTGGGATTCCGGATACTGGCTAAGGCTCTTGCTGCCCCTATAGTGCCTTTTTTAGGCAGGGTTCAAATAACAAATTCACCACCATAACAGGAACAGACAAGCAAAAACTGGGGTAATGCTACTCAATGCCTGAAGTCTAAATCTCAAAATGCACTCACACGAGGCACTCCGTAAAATGGAGAACATCGATATCTGTGCAGTGACTGAGACCTGGTTCAAGGCTCCAGAGAGCACCCCTGCACTACGAGGCTATAACTCATACCACACTATTCCGCCATGTAACCTGGACAGAAACTCCAAAGGCGGAGGTGTGTACATATTCATTAAGGATATCCACACCTCCAGGCTAGTTGCTCAGCATAATGCATCTGAGGTTATCCAAGTGCAACTAACTTTGGGCAAAACTGCAATCCAAACTGTAGCTTGCTACAGATCCCCCACCATGCCCCAGGATTCCCACTCCTCTTTTCTTGATGTACTGGAAAATATTAGGGTTCAACCAAACACCCTAATAATGGGCAACTTCAACTACCCCACCATTAACTGGGAAAACTACTCGTGTACCAACTCCTTAGCTCCACGCTTTCTGGAATTCATAAACTCTAATGCCCTAGATCAACTTATCCACACCCCCACCAGGGGCAATAATATCCTAGACCTAGTCATTACCAACATGAGTGACCGGTGTTCCACACCTGAAGTCAACTCCTCGTTGGTCCGATCTGACCGTAAGCTTATCACCCTTGATATCCACATCCTGCCCCACCCCCCATTAAGGAAACCACAGTAAAAAATTTCCCCAAAGCCAACTTCATTCTTCTTAAGACAGAAGTGGTGAATTTCATTACACCCATGCAAATGGACAATACACTTATAACTGCTGAATCATACACAAATGCACTCTATAAGCACTTACTTGAGTGCAGAGATTGTGATATCCCAAACAGAACCAAGATGCTACCCTCCAAAAAAAGGAAGCCAATCTGGAGGTCCCCTGCCATAAACAAACTGTACAACAAAAGGAAGAAACTGTTGCAAAAGAGAGTAAAATCCCATGAGTGGAGGTGCTCCCTGGTCAGCCTCAGTAAGAAGCTGAGATCCCTTATAAGAGCCTCCAAAGCTAGCTATGAAAACAAAATCACCACTAAATCCAAGGAAAACCACAAAGCATTCTATAGCTATGTCAAGAATCTAGATGGCAACACCCAAATCTGCTCTGAGTTACAGCACAAAGGCATGAAAATTACAGAACCAACTGATATTGCCAACATCGTGGCAGATAGGTTCAGTGCTAACTTTACCCCCCTCTCACCCACTAAAGGGCCCATATCTATACAGAAAGAATACAGAGTCCCTGTAATCACAACTACACAGGTAAAATCTGCACTCTCTAAAGCCAAAAACACACCATCCATGGGACTGGACAACATCCCAGGCTGCGTTTTGCATGAACTTCAGAACGAACTGGCTCCCCACTTAAGCACCATGTTCAATAATAGCCTCACATCAGGCTTTATGCCCACTGAATGGTGCACAGCAACAGTTATCCCACTCCACAAAGGGGGAGCCACCACTGATCCTGGGAACTATCGAACTATTAGCCTGATGAGCCTGGTCTGCAAGGCCATGGAATGTATCATAATGGAACTCATGAACAAAGACATTGGTAACCTCCAAACTCTGGATCCCACATAGTTCGAGTTTGTGAAAGGCAGATCATGCCTCCTGAACCTGATCGACTTCTTTGAGGCAGTCACCAAAGCCGTGGATGAGGGTAAGGTGGTTCACACAGCCTATCCTGACATCGCCAAGGCTTTCGACACCATCCCCCATTCTGGAATTATAGCTAAACTCACTAAACTAGGTATAAATCCCTACATCATAAGATGGGTTGCCAACTAGCTCACTGACAGAACCCACACTGTAAAAGTTGCAGACTCCAAATCTGACCTCAAAGCAGTGATAAGTGGAGTACCACAGGGTTCCGTCCTGGGACCTCTCCTGTTTGGTATCTACTTCTCTGAAATACAGGCTAACACAGAAGGCCTCTGGCTAATGAAGTTCACAGATGAGTGCAAATTAGGAGCCATCATCAAGTCACCAAATGATGTGGACATCCTACAGAAGGGCCTCACTGAGACAGATGCCTGGTGTCAGAGCCATGGCCTCAAGCTCAATGCCAAAAAGTGCAGTGTCATCCCCCTTGGTAAGAACTCTGTACACATGAACTACCACATAGGTAGCAATCTACTTAGCACTGAATGCATGATAAGAGACCTTGGGACCCAGGTGGACAGTAGTCTCTCCTTTGATAGTCACATCACCACAAGTCCATCTACTGGACACACCTCATCATAAAAGGGTTCTCATCCAGGAAAAAAGAGGTCATTGTTCCCCTCTACTCGACACTCATTAGACCCATTATAGAATACAATGCCCCTTTTGGAATGTACCTCACAAGACATCTGCAGCAGCAGGAAAGGCCACAGAAGTACCTCACAAAGAGGATTACTGGCCTCAAACAAATGCCCTACACTGACCACCTCAAAAAACTCCAGCTTTACTCCATAGCATATCGCCTACTCCGAGGTGATCTCTGCCTAACATATAAAGCTATGTCAAACCCAGAGCTGTTGGACATGCTACACCTAAAGAAATCCCAATCCTTCCGAGCTACACACTCTAGGGACCTAAACCTTGTCACCACAATAAACAGGACATGCTGGAGGGATAGATTCCTGTCCCAGAGACTTCCTATACTCTGGAACAAGCTACCCGTCTGTGTCAAGCAAAGTTCTTCATTAGCACTCTTCAAGAAAAATCTTGATGAGTGGATGGGAAATAGGAAATACACCCTGGGGATCACTTCTGTGTCTCTGCACGACAGTGGCACAGGAAAATAATTTTCTTGGGTGGAGTAAGCCATGGAACCTTGTTGGCTAGGCTTACGTAGGCCCTTGGGCCAATTGCCTAGTACCTACCTATGAACCTATGAAATGCATGAGCAAATGACAGTAATTTCCCATTCATAATTATTACTAATTAATTTTATCTACACCAAAAGCATTTTAGAACTTTATATTCTAGCAGGTGAATAAAACAGCTCTTCATCAGTGTTTTGTAGATAATATGCCGAGCAGAGATTTTGCCGGAGGGAAACATAAAGCCTTTTTGAGTAAGGATTGCAAAATCTTCACTACACCCTTCACAGAGGGCCCCTCCTTACCTCAGGGAAGAAAGGCTGTTTTAAGAGTACATGAGAAACTTTTCCTTTAACTAAGTCCTTGAGAGATAGCAGCTGCTGCTGTAAACTACTTTTGCATTATCTCTTGTAAGGCAGCATTCTTTCTTCTTTCTATGCAAACTTTTTTCATTTACATGTACACACATGTTTATGTATGCTTGCACGCACATATATTTTATCCATTCATTTGTTCTCCATTTAAAGCAGATGCTCCTTTTTTAACACAATACTATATATATAAATATATGTATATAAAATGTATATACACACACATGCACACACACACACATATATATATATATATATATATATATATATATATATATATATATATATATATATATGAAAACTGTATAAGATGGAATGCAACCCATGACAAAACTTGAAGTGTTTGATTCATCCTTGTCTCTATAACCAGTTTTGTTGGGATCAGTTTTTTTTTTTTTTGAGCTAATCATGATTTCATTTAGCTTGGCCGCTCTTCCTGCAGTTCCTATGAATGTAATAGGTTGTACAAGCACGAAGTGAGAAGCACCTGGAGTGCATATACTATAATTTCAGAAAAAATAATCTAGTAAAAACAACAAAAAGTGCTACAGCAGCAGAACTTGTCAACACTGTGCTGAACATCTGTGATACTACACTCCGAAGTTCACCATCTGTGCTGTACCAAAACTTTTAGTTTTCTGCACAATTTTCCTCTGTCTGAATTTCACAACCTGTTTCACACACATATATGTGTCACTACCAGTGTATGGAGTGATCACAGTTAATTCCAGATTCAGTATTACTGTCAGCACTTAACATTAGCAGCATCAAAGAAGCATCTTAACACTATATGCGCTATGACTGTAACTCTTCAGGCACACAAGACAGAGATATGGACAGGCAACTACTACAGCCACTCTATGCATATTTGCCAATGACTGTACATATTTTTGACATCTTCAGCTACCTATGTGAGAGCGTTCTGGAAGAAGACCGGTTTTATGTATGTGGGAGGTATGCAGTAATGGCTCTCTGAAGCAGAGACAGTTTATACTTTTGGAGTTCATAGGTTCATAGGTTCATAGGTTCATACTAGGCTATCTGCCCGAGGGCATTTACAAGCCTAGCCCATCGTTTTGTGGCTTACGCCACCCCTTTAGTATGGGGAACTATACCCATTATTTTGCTGTGCCTCTGTCGAGCAGTGACACTGAGGTAATCCCTGGGGTATATCTGCGATCTCCCATCCATTGGTCAAGATTTCTCTTGAACAAGGCCAGCGAGGTGCTCTGCCTCACATGTACCGGGATTTTGTTCCACAGCATAGGGAGTCTTTGGGTGATGAATCTATCCCTCCAGCACGTCCTATTCATAGAATCATAGATTAGTACTCGGCTAACTGCCCTTGTGAGCCATTTTAAGCCTAGCCAATTATCGCTTGTGGGACTCAAACCCTGCACCTTGTGTTTGTAAGGCAAACACCTTAACCATCAGGCCAAACAGAAGTGGATGATTATAGAAACAACTGGGGGACTGAATATAACAAAGATACAGATAGAGATGATAATATGTTTCTACAGCTCTATAGCTCTTTTTCTTACCTGTTAACATGATTCAAGACCTACATTTATATTCTGCTGTCTTACCTTCTCTTTTCTGCATTTATTTCTGTCCACTCTTCAAAACCATTTTTTGGGGGGTGTCAAACCAACACAGCCATCTTACCTTATGAAAAGAAAATACTGGACTGCTCAGAGAGATAAAACTTTATTACTTATTTAACGAAATTCACAAACTGAGAACTACCATGTTTTCATATAAAGTTATGGTCACCATAAATATGTCTGGCAGTTAGCTGCTTCATGTAGTCCAGCATGCAGGGTTTGATTCCTTCTACTTCCATTTTGGCTACTGTGCATCTGATCAAGTCAGTTAATCATACAGTGCTTCCAAGTCACTCCTGAAAAGCGGCCTGGTTAACAAATTAATAAATTAAGAAAATAAATGTATATACATATGTATCTATGGGCCAGATTCAGGAAGGCTTACACGGAGTTCAAGAGTAGTGTAAGCCTCCGTGTAAGCCTCCCGATTCAGGAACAGCCCAAATCTCCGTGTAAGAGACAGCTAACATGTCTCTTACACGGACTGGGCATGGAAATGCTCAATACCTCATTTGCAGCTCAAAGATATGCAAATGAGGTATTTGAGCGATCCACGAAGCTGAAACCAGTCCGTGTAACGGACGTGTTAGCTGCAGAAATGTACACAGCTGACAACTGAGTACATTTCTGCAAAATTAAAAACGGAGCTATGTCAGCTCCAAATAAAGGGTGCATTTGTTTCATTAAGCATGCCAATGGCCAAATATGTGGCCATTGGCATGAAAAACTGTTGCAAAAATACGTTATATAACTTTTTTTTTCCACGGGATTTTGAGGTTTAACTGCAGCGCACACCCGCAAACGGGTGCGCTACCTAAAACTAAAAACCGAAGCTTATACGCCCACAATTGTGGGATTTATGTATTACATGGAATGTCAATGGAGGGACTTGCAGACCAAAAACAATATGGCCTCCGTTTAGTGGTTGTCAAGGGGGGGAAGCTCCGTGTAAGACATGTAACTAGTCATTACTAGGCAATCCTATGTAAATGAGGGTTACAATACTGAATCACACTGCCACATAGGTAATGAGCACTTTCTGAGTAGTGTAAGAGTTAGAGAAGGGAGAGGAACAGAGTAAGAGGTAGGTGACATCACGGGGGGGAAGGATAGATACAAATGTACCAGATTGGAGGGCAATGTAAGGTGACAGATGACAGACAGACATCAGGGAGGGAGGTGTGTCCCAACAGAACACTAGGAAAGTCAAGAAATTGAAGGTTTACGCTATCCTTACACTCAAAGTTTCTTGAAGTACGTGCATGTGCGTGTGTGCACGCGTGTAAGGCAGGTTCAACATATGGGAGCGTGTTGCAAACCGTTTACAACGGTTTGCGCGGGCGTGCACATGTGTAAGGCAGTGTGCGCGCGTTTTAACATGAATCAGCCTAGTTCACACCGTGTAAGGATGTGTGCGCGCGTGTAACACCGTGTAGGGATGTGTGCGCGCGTTTAAGTGACTGTGAGTGTGTTTAAGCTGGTGTGCACATTGCTCCCCTTCAGGAAACAGAGAGGAAACAGGAAACAACCAAAATACACGGAAACTGCCAGAGGATACTGCTGGAGTTAATTGGTGGAAACAATTGGAAGCAGGCAATTATGCAAGCAGACTAGAAGCCCAACCCAGCACTTAAAACACTGCAAAGAGCAGTGCAGGGTGTTTCTCACAAGAGATACTGCAAGAAAGTAAGCTATCAGAATTGAAAACTGAAAAAGCTGAACTCAGAGCAGAAATGCTAGGGGCTGCCATAGCTGTTATAATCAGGCAAAGGCAATTGCTGAGGGTGGTGACAATGCAGATGCTGACAGACAACCCAGAGTGAGGAGAAGGAGAAGAGTATACAGGCCCAGGGTCACCTACCATGGGTTACATGAGCTGGAGATAGTAGAGCACTACAGAGTGGACAGAGACCTTCTGCAGCAGATTGTTGAGCTGTGCAGGCCACATCTCACACACAGAACCAACAGAGGGGAACCCATCCCAGTGGAAACCAAGGTATGTGTTGGCCTAAGAATACTAGCAACAGGTACCTTCCAGAGACCAACTGGTGATATGATGGGGATATCACAGGCATCAGCCTCCAGGGTACTGCACCAGTTCCTGGATGCCATGTCAGCACATGTCAGTGATCATATATATGTCCCATAATGACCGTGAGGTTGTGGCCAGCAATATGCGTCTCTTCCAGCAAATAGCGGGATACCCTGAGGTGCTGGGTGCAATAGACTGCACGTACGCATCAAAGCACCAGCTGGTGAGCGGGGTAGAGTCTACATTAACCACAAGGGATACCCCTCCTTCAACTGCCAGGTCGTGTGTGATGCCCAGGGCATAATAATGAATGTGTGTGCTGGCTGCCCTGGGAGCTACCACGATTCCCACATCTGGCATCTGACGCAGCTGTACCAATCATTTGCCAGTGGGGACTTCCCACACGGACACCTAGTGGGGGATGCAGGTTATGCACTTGAGCCGTGGCTGATGACACCCATCAGAAATGCACACACACCTGAACAGGAACGCCATAATGAGGCACACGCACAAACATGTAATGTCATAGAGCATGTGTTTGGGCTGCTCAAGTCACGGTTCCGGTGTCTGGACACATCTGGTGGAGCCTTGCAGTACACACCAACTACATGTACCCAAATGGTCATGATATGTGCTATGCTACATAATATGATCCTGCGGAAACAGCTGCAGCAGGACCAGCACAGGGCTGGGCCTAACATCCCCCCACCATTGCCAAGGCCACCACAGGCAGAGGGTGACTCGGAGGAGGAACAACCTGACCTTGTCCCAGTAGGCAGAAGGATGCGTGCCCAGTATGCCCTGGCCTTGGCAAAGAGGCAACGCATAGCACATACACTTGGTCAGTAGAAACACTGGGACTGATACCCGCTCTGACTCACTCATATAGTAACAGGGATGCCTAACATGACACAACCTGCTTCCAAACATGTACAGGGAGTGTAGTATGTGCATCCGACAGAGGCAGCCCTGCAGCACCACCTGAGGCATGAATGCCATGTGTTAAGTAATGTAATACCATGTACCATATGCACACCTGAGGACCCGACTAACATCCACCCTCACCAATCATAAACCACAAAAAACACAAACCTACCTCATAGGTACCACAAGGGATAGGAACCTAGATGTAATGCTACCCAATGCCAGAAGTATAAATGCGTGCAGTGTAAACGCACACAGTATAGAGAATATAGATATCAGTACTGTAATAGAAAACAGGGTCAAAGCCCACATCAGCACCCTGACACTACCAGGTCACACCTCTGTCCTAATAGCAGGAACTGCCCCAGGCCTACTCTGGCAACGTGAGTGTCAAACGAAATATTACTGTCAATCTGGGTGCCCAGGTCCCTGATAACCTCTTCTGTGCTTAGAGGATTACCACCTAGATGGGAACTAGGAGTAACCCTGTTGTTCCCGAAGGGTATGACTATGCATTGTTTAGCGTTTAACGTAAGGCCAAGACTCTGGCACCAGTTATCTGTGTCTATGAGACCCTTCTGAAGGATGTCTGTGTCAGATGGGTTTCCAACTATGGTTCCCAGTTTGCAGTCATCTTCAAACTTTGTCAGCCATAATCCTCCTGTGTTTGCTTGTACTTCTGAAAAGTAGATGCTGAACAAAAGTGGGCCCAGGACTGAGCCCTGTGGGACACCACTCGTGACAGCTCTGGAGTGTGAGATGGCACCAGCAACTTTGACCCTGTGTGTTCTGTCACTTAGCCAGTTTGCAACCCATCCTGTGATGTATGGGTTCACATTTAAGCTGGTGATGTTTTCAATGATACCTGAGTGGGGTATTGTGTCGAAAGCCTTTGCCAGGTCAAGGTAGGCTGTGTGGACTGCCTTGCCCACGTCAATGGCCTGGGTGACTGTCTTGAAAAAGTCAACCAAGTTTAAAAGGCATGATCTGCCCTTGACAAAGCCAAACTGGATTGGATCCAATGTCTGCAAGTCCCCTATGTCTTCATTTATTATTCCCATTATGATCCTCTCCATAGCTTAGCAGACCAGGCTTGTCAAGCTGATGGGATGGTAGTTTCCGGGGTTGGTGGAGGCACCTCCTTTGTGAAGTGGGTCCACCATTGCCATATGCCACTCCTTGGGCACATATCCTGAGGTGAGGCTAAGATTAAACAGATGCCTTAACTGCGGGTGTAATTCCTCATTGAGTTCATGGAGCACACAACTGGGGACACCATCTGGTCCCATGGATAAAGTGTTTTCCGCCTTGGATAGAGCAGTTCTCACCCCAGCATTGGAGATGTTTGGGGGGCTACAATCCTCTGGTGTAGATACCCCTCCAGTTGGGGAGGGGAGAAATCCGCACTGAACCTGTCAGCCAGTATGTTGGCAATGTCTGTAGGTTCAGTGATATTTACATCATTCCGAACTAATTCTGAGCATATCTGGGAGTTCCCTCCCAGGTGTCAAACATAGGTAAAAAAGGCCTCATGATTGTCCCTTGAGTCCTGAGTTGGTTTACTCTCAAAACTTGCCTTGGATGATTGTATGGGGGAACCCAGTGTTTTACTCATAATGAACAGGGGTGTCTTCCCTTCTACGGATTTCGCTCTATCTTGTAGTAGCTCCTTCCTTTTGTTGTAGAGCTTGTTTATGGCTAGGGTCCACCAAATTGGATGCTTGCCTGTGGTACAAAGAGTCTTTGTTTTGTTTGGGATTGCCTGATCCATGCAGTCCTGGAGGTGCTGGTAGAAGGCATTTGTAAGTGATACAGCGGCTTGGGTAATGGTGTCCGCTGGCTTGGGGGCCTTGAAAGAGACCACACCAGTCCTTAGAAATGTGAAGTCGGCATTTGAGAAGGTCTTCACTGTTTGTTTTTCTATCTGGGGTGTGGGTGGGATGTGGACTCCCACTGAGATTAATTCATGATCTGATCTCACCAATGATGGGTATACTTCTGGTGTTGAACAGTGTGACCCCATGTTCGTGATGATGAGTTCTAGTATGTTGTCTCCACTTGTGGGGATGGTGACCAGTTGTTCCATGGCATTGGAGTGTATGAACTCTTGGAACCTTTGGGTTAGAGTGTTGGGGCTTGATTAGTGATCCCAGTCTATATTTGGATAGTTGGAATCACCCAGTATGATGGTGTTTGAAGATACATTTATCCCCTCCAGTGTTTTCAGGACAGCTGTGTGAGGTACCTGAGTTTGAGAGGGTGGCATGTAACATGCTACAAACTGCAGAGCAGTCTTGCCTACGGTTACTGGCACCTGGATGGTCTCCGATGCATCGTGTGTTGCCACCAACCTTGAGGTGAGGGTGTCCTTGATGAATATGGACACCCACCCTCCTTTCTTAGTGTTGTCCGGATTTTGGTGCCGGAATGCATGATATGAGGTAACACCCGATAGTGCCGGGGTGCTGTCAGAAGCCGTGAACCAGGTTTCAGGCACAGCACAGACATCAATGTGCTACATACTGAGAAGGGCATCGAGTGTGTGCAGCTTGTGGTTGAGACCTCTGGCATTGAGCAGCATTACCCTTAGTGTCTTTCCTTTTCTGTGTTCTAGGGTGGTAGGTGTAGAATCTGATTCTTGCATAAAAAAGGCACAATGGGGGTGGCAAGAGCATCAGCCGAAATCCGGAAGCCCAGGGGTGACAGGTGCAGTTGCAAATCAGCGTGGCCTGTCCAGCATGTCATCCCAGGCAGACAGACATTGGACCCCCTTTGAATGACACCATAGTTTAAGCAAATTATTACAGCTGATCATCTTGTCTCTGTTTATGTGGCATCATACTTGGTGAAGGTAGGATACTGCTCAAGGTCAGGGTCATACCTGCCTGGCCTACATAATCAGAGGGATCCTCTATGTCTCTTTCCATGTAGTCCAGGGAGGTACATCTCAGGTCGTTCACACCAGCATGGATAATGACTGGGTCAGACTTGTACTTGCAGTTGAGTGACCTGAGTGCTTGCATTATGTGGTGGATTCCAGTGCCCGATAGGCAGCTTACTGTGACCTCCTCCGTACTCGATCTGGTGAGCGGGAAGTCAGTGTGTCTGACTATGGAGTCACCTACGACAAGTGTGTCTGGCATTGTGTTTGGCCTTAAGGGCTGTGACTGTTTGGCACACTGACTCTGTGGTCTATGTGTTGCATGTGCTGTGCCCTGTGGAGGCAGTTGTGTGGGTGTCTGCTGTGGTGGCCACTGCTGTTTTGGTAGAATTCTGATCAGAGCCTCCGAGTATGTCTTTGTGTGTCTATGTGTATGATTTTAAGCTGTGATAGTGCTATGTGAGACTGGGTTTGTGATGTGTGTGGTTACCTTCACCTTCTCTCTGGTCTTGCTAGTCCTATGTTGAGAGAGCTCAGCCTTTGGCTATATAGTTGCATCTCTCACATGTATGTGTGTTTTATGGGAGAAGGAGAGGGTTGTCAGTGTACACGAGGCAATTATAACATTGCCTCAATATTCCCAGGTTCACCAGCTGAGCAGGAGAGGACACTAGCAACTGATCCCTAGACATGCTAGAAGGAATAGACAAAACAATGTTGGAATACAGGGAGATATCAAGCCCCCCAAACCACATCATAGTGCTTGACTGACAATACCTACACATACACCATAGTTTCATAGTGTCATAGTTTACTAGTAGACTATCTGCCCTAGTGCATGTATATGCCTAGCCATAGTGATGTGGCTATTGCCACCCCTTATAGTGGTAATAAGTGTTCAGAATAGATTCCGAATATTGTGCCTCTGACTTAGTAGTGACACATTATGACCCCTTACGTAATTGAATAACATGACTGTGCCTCTGTCTAGTCTGTGCCTCTGTCTCATATGCAGTTGTCCAGATGTCTCTTGAAGAGAGTCAGTGAGGGACTCTGTCTAACATGAACTGGGATACTCTGCTAGAGTGTGAGATGCCTCTGAGTTATGACTCTGTCCCTCCAGCATGTCCTATACATGTATGTGCTGAGGTTCAAATCTTCAGCTCTCATGGTTCTGGTGGATTTGGATTGCTTGCAGTGGAGCATGTCCACCAAATCCTGATTGGACATGGTCTTGTATGTCAGGCATAGGTCACCTGTAAGTGCGGTATGACACTGAATAAAGCTGGGTTTCCTCTATTCTGGAAGCATATGGCATGTGTTGTAGACCCCTGATCTTCATGGTAAGGTACTTTTGGGGTCTCTCCAGCTGTTGCAAGTGCTGGGTGAGGTACATACCAAATGGGGCTTTGTATTCAATCATGGGCCTGATAAGGGAGAGATATAGTGGTACAATGACCTCCTATGATCTGGATGGAAAAATAGAAGTTATGTACTTACCATAACGTTCCATGTGGAGTGTTCATCTCGCCTTTGTTCTTACACATGGGTTCGGAGCCGATCCTCGGCTCCGTGCCGGCCTCTTGCAAGCTCTGCATCGAGAAGAAGCTCGAGACAATCTAATACCCACAATCCCCCTCTGCCTTTACCTCAGATCTAGTTTGCAAGCAAACCAATCTACATAACAGCACATTCATGCCATACATCTATACATACATAAACAGACACATATAAGTATATGTGTATACCAACTATGTACAGAGAATAATGACAGTAGCAAAAATGCTTCTGGCCAGGCATCAAAGAACGTTCTTCCTAAGGGTGGGAGGGTGGGACTGTAAGAACAAAGGCGAGATGAACACTCCACATGGAACGTTATGGTAAGTACATAACTTCTATATGTGATAGTGTTCAATCTCGCCCATTTGTTCTTACACATGGGTAGCGTCCCTAGCTCCTAAATCCTGAGGAACTCACGGGAGGACGTTCTTGAGCACAGTGGAACCAAAGGTTGCCCTGTCCCTAGAAACCTTATCTACTTTATAATGAGAAATAAATGTATGTGGCTTAGACCAGGTAGCAGCCGCACAAATAGCATCCAGAGGTAGGCGAGCTGCATGAGCCAAAGACGTAGATATTGATCTTGTGGAATGTCCCTTGGGTTTGTTTAGAAGGGGTTGATTTGCAGAATCGTATACATAGATTATACAATCCGTTAACCACTTTGAAAGAGTTCTTTGGTAACTGCAAGTCCTTTCCTGCTATCAGCAAAAGCCACAAAGAGTTGATCTGTTTTCCTGTGATCTTTTGTTCTATCCAAATAAAACCTTAGCTGTCTGTGAACATCCAATTTGTGTAACATATACTCCATTTTGTTGGAGTGGTTTTGAAGAAAGTGGGTAATTCAATGGACTGATTAATGTTGTTAATAGAACACACTTTAGGGAGGAAGGATGAATTGGTTCGAAGAGAAACTCTGTCAGAGTGAAAGATCAGATAAGGGTGCTTGATGGAGAGAGCCTGAAGTTCAGACACTCGTCTAGCAGAAGTAATGGCTACCAGAAAGAGAGTTTTCCAGGACAAAAATTTTAATGGGCAAGAAGAGGCAGGTTCAAAGGGGGGCAACATTAATTTAGATAGTAACAAGTTTAGACTCCAAGGTGACGTAGGAGATCTGACCGGAGGTCTAATATGAAAAACTCCTTTTAAAAAGGCTTTACATAGTCTGTGAGCCATGATAGGAGCTCCACACTCTTCCACATGGAAATTCGAAATGGCAGCCAATTGAACTCTTAGAGTAGCAGGAGAAGCACCCTGATGAAATAAGTCTGTTAAGAACTCTAAAATCTTATTCAAAGGAGCTGTAAAGGGATCAACGTGGTGTGTATTCCCAGAATACAAACCGTTTCCATTGCTAGTATATGTTTTAGTAGTGGAAGCCTTATGCGAAGCCACTAATATATTCTGGACTGCTGGTGACAAGAGATCAGACCTGGCTAAGTTGGGAATTGGAGCAGCCAAGCTGCTAGATGGAGTGACAGAAGCGCGGGATGGGGAACCCCTGACGAGTGAGTCAACAGATCCGGCTCTGGGTCCAGAATCCAGGGTCCCGAATGCAGTGAATTTTCAGGGAGGGAAACCAAATTTGACGAGGCCAGAATGGAGCAATGAGAATTATCATCCTGTGAAAGTTCCTGGCTTTCTGGAGAAATTTCGGTATCAGAGGAAATGGAGGAAATGCGTACAGGAGTCCCGGGGCCAATCAGAAACCAGTGCGTCCCTGGGGACTTCCCTGGAGGGTAATAGGGCAAAGTAGCTCCTGCATTTGGCGTTCATTGGAGGCAAACAGGTCGCAGGAAGGCTGGCCCCATGTGCGAAAAATCCTTTTCGCCACTGACTGTTTCAGAGACCACTCGTGCGGTAGCAGAATTGCTCTGCTCAGCCTGTCGGCTCTGACGTTGGATGACCCCGGGATGTGCGTTGCTATTAGAAAGCGACCCGTGGACTCTGCCCACTGCCAAATTCTCATGGCCTCTCTGCATAGTTGATAGGACTTGGTTCCCCCTTGTTTGTTTATGTACCAGACTACTGACATGTTGTCCGTCTGAACTGCAATAGTCCCTAGAGGAAGAAGGGGAGCAAAGTGTTGCAACGCTAGAAACACTGCCCTCAACTCTAGAACATTGATGTGCAGATTGTACTCCAAATTGGTCCATTCGCCTTGGACTGTCTGTCCCTGAAAGATGCCCCCACCCTATCAGGGAAGCGTCCGTGGTCACCGTAACTGTGGGGGTAGCACAAACGGCCTCCCTGGGAAAGGTTGCACGTTGGAGCCACCAGTTTAGGTCTGTTTTGCAAGTCTTTGTTATGAGAATCTCGTGTGTTAGAGGTAGTTGTTGAAATGACCATTGAGCAAACAGTAGCCATTGTAGAACTCTCATGTGCAGCCTTCCCAGGGAATTGCAATAAGGGAGGCTGACATGAGGCCCAACACCTTCAGTACTAGTTTTGCAGGAGATTTCCTTGACAAGAGTAGAAGACGTATGTGAGTCTGCAGTGATAATATCCTTTCTGGGGGAAGCCTCAGAATTAATTGACGTGTGTTTAACTCTGCTCCTATGAACAAGATATTTTGTGATGGCTGAAGTAAGGATTTTCCAAATTTACGGAGATCCCTAGGTGAACACACAGTTGAAGAACATAGTCTCTGGCCTGCAGTAGTTGGCCGGTGGTGGCTGAAAGGAGCCAGTCGTCCAGATACAGAAACACCTGGAATCCCTGACGTCTCAAGTGAGACGCTACCACTGCCATGCATTTGGTGAAGACCCTGGGGGCTGAGGTCAGACCAAAGGGCAGGGCTCGAAATTGAAAGTGACTGGCTCCCAGCCGGAAGCACAAATGATCTCTGGATGCCCTGGCCATTTTGATGTGGTAGTATGCATCCTCTAGATCTATTGAGCACATCCACTCGTCCTTCTGTAGAAATGAAAGGATCGATTGAAGCGTGACCATTCGGAACTTTTCTTTCTTGCCGAAAGTATTGAGGTAACTCAGGTCTAGAATGGGCCTCCAGTCCCCTGTTTTCTTTAGAACTAAAAGAACCTTGAGTAAGTCCCAATCCTTGCTGGTCCGCTGGGACTGGCTGGATGACTCTTTTTTTCTAACAACTTTGAAATTTCTAAAGCTGCTGGCTCTCGCAGATGGGGCGGTACATCTGGGAGTCTTTTCTTTGGAATGGGATAGGATAGGAAGGGTATGGTGTAACCTCTGGTAACTACGCTTTTTACCCAATTGTCTGTAGTTATATCTTGCCAGGCCTGAGGGTAAAAAGCTAAGCGACCCCCGACTGCCTCCAGAGCAGGACAGTCGGGCCTCCTCTCAGGAGTGCTGGAAAGGTTTACCAGAGAGTGTATCCCTGTCACCTTGATGTTGCGGACCCCCTCTGCCGCCAGGGCGGCGTCTTCCACCTCTGCCCCCTCCTCTGCCTCTAGAGGGGGCATCACCCTGTGTGCCTGGGAAAGACCCTTGATTTTGTTTCGAAACCACATTTTCCCACCGCGTTGCCCTTTGGGGTACGGTCTGGTTGGGGTGGAAAACGGACTCCGACAGCAGACAGAGTCTTTCCCTCTTGTTCACACCGGTAAGGGTCTCCTTTACCTTGGAGCCAAAAGAGTGGCACCGTCAAATGGGGCGTTTGTAAAGGAAGACTTGAAGGCTTCATAAAGGAGCATAGGCATCCAGGATTGTCTCACGAAGAGCAATCGCTGAAGCTGCTGCCCTACTCGAACCTTCGCCGCGTAGGAAATCAGCCTCATGGACGAGTTAACAATCGATGTTAGGGTATTAAGTTGCACTGTCACTTTCTCTGAGACAGCTGCATCTGTAGTACCCTGGAGGGTATCTCCCAACTCTTTGACTAGATCCCTCTGCAGACGTGTAAAATGGGTCAAATAGTTCAGGGACCGCATGGAAAAGCCGCTGAACTAAAAATGCGCTTCCCATATCTATCCATCGTCCTAGAATCTTTATTAGGCGGATGGACAGACGAAGAAGACTCCGACATCTCCTTTTTCGTGGCTGCAGCCACCACCATAGCGTCTACTGGAACTCCTTTAGTAAGGTAGGACTTATCCTGAGGTGCTGTGATGTACTTGTTCGGTTTCCTAGGAACAGGTTCCACTGTGTCAGGAGCCTGCCATGCCCTGAGCAATAAGTTCCATTAGTTCGTCAAGGGCGGAGTGACCCAGGAGGAGGAAGGGCGAGCACCAAATGCCTTCAGCAGAACTGACTCATCCTCAGAAGGGGAAGGGACTGCCAGTCACCTCTCTGTTTCAGCATCTCCAAAATGTCTGAAAAAGACACATCTTCTGAAGATGACTTAGGGGACCCTCTGACTCATCTAAGTCAGTATCAGATGTTATGGATTCCTGTGGAGAATCCAAGTGTCTCCTCTTACACAGTCTCTTCCTAGGGACTTCCTGGGGAGCATCCAAGAAGCCTCGAGGAAGAGGGGCACCTCCAGGGTGGCTGAGACACTGGTGCCCGACGCTTGGATGTGGCCGTGGGTGCAGATGAAGACAAAGGCCCTTTATGGGGAGGAGAAACTGCTTCCACTGATGTGGTTGTCTGGGTAGACAACACCTTCCTCATCAGGTCGAACGCCCCGGTCCCGCATCAAAGAGTCTCCGCTCGAAGAAATGGGAAGAATCCCGACACGGGCACGAAGGCATCGACCCGACGGAGCCGAATCGATCCGTGCCGAGGCCCCGAGGGAGAGTCGGAACCGACACGCCGGTTTGACTCGCCCCGAACCAAGAACAGACCGTCGGCTCGAGACTCGGTACCGGTCCACGGAGTCAGGTGAGGGAACAGACCGAGAAAAGGACGGTTCTGGACCGAGGGCTCCACAATCAGCAGATCAGCCTCTTCCGGCTCCAAAGACTGAATCGGTCTCAGAGGAGGAATGGATGGAGATACAGGAAGGCCTTCAAGTTTCGACACCAGCTGGGTGGAAACCGAAATAAGTTTAGAGAGGGCCGAATGCTCCAGCAGCTTCTGCACCACACGATCCACATCGACATCCGAAAGTTTAGAGGAAGAACGGGTCGAAGGAACGAAGACGGAGACCTCAATATGGCCGAAGGAGGGAGCTCCATCACCGGTTCCAAGACTCGAGGCTCAGGAACCGACACCAGTTGAACACTCGGCCCAAGTCTGTGGAACCGGTGATCTAACCTTTGAAGAAGAGCTCGGAGCCGATGACTTGGGCTCCGATGTCTTGATTCCTTAGAGGACTTCGATGCCTGGTCAGAAGCATCCAAAGCCTCTTGGAAAGCTGGTTTCAAAAGACCCCTATCCATTAGTTTCCTGCGCCTATCTGTCATGACCCTCCCACTGAAAGAGTGACAGATGGAGCAATCCTCTTGTAAGTGGAGAGGGCCAAGGCAGTAGACACAGGAACTATGGTTATCAGTGACCGACATTTTTTGGCCACACTGACAACGCTTGAAACCAGACTTTGCCTTCTCAGACATTGTAGGTAATAAACAAATCCAGAAACAAATACACAGTCAAATCCGGGAAAATAGTCACAATCAGGTAAATGTCACAATCAGGTAAATGTCAAATCCGGTATAAATTTGTCTCAATATAGTAGTATATGGAAAGGGTGTAGGCCCCGGTACAAAAATACCGATAAAAAGGTTAACGGTACCAAAGAATTACGGAACCACAACACAATCACACAAGGTAATACTGACAATATCAAGTTAAATAGAATTCTCAATAAAATACAACAAAAAGTTATATCTTAGCTTAGAAAACCCTCGAGCTAGCTCCCAACGATGCGAATGCAGCAGCGGCAAACTAGATCTGAGGTAAAGGCAGAGGGGGATTGTGGGTATTAGATTGTCTCGAGCTTCTTCTCGATGCAGAGCTTGCAAGAGGCCGGCACGGAGCCGAGGATCGGCTCCGAACCCATGTGTAAGAACAAACGGCGAGATTGAACACTATCACATCCCTCCATGATAAGGTGGGCAAGATAGAAAGTCTTTCTAACCACTTTGGCAACATGGGTGTCAAACGAGATGTCACTATCTACACGTGTCCCCAGGTGTCTGATTTGTTTTCTGTGCTCAGTGGGTTGCTGTCTATGTATTGATCTGTGGGTACTTTGTTCCTCCCAAAGGGGATGACTACACATCAGTTGCTTTCAGTTTCAGGCCATGAGTCTGGCACCAGCTATCCGTCTTTGTGACGGCATTCTGTAGGATGTGTGTGCCAGCTGATGTATTCACTATGGTGCCTAGGTTGCAGTCATCTGCAAACTTTGTCAGCCACAACCCTCCTATGTTTGCTTTCACATCTGAAAAGTAAATACCAATTAAGAGGGGTCCCAGGACACATCCTTGTGGGACACCACCTGTGACTGGCTTTGAATCTGACAAGGCACCTGCAATGTTGACTTTATGGGTTCTGTTTCCTATCCATTTTGCAACCTATCCTGTGACATATGGTGTTATATGTCAGCTGTTGAGCTTGTCTATGATGCCTGAGTGGGGTATTGTGTCACAGGCCTTAGCCAAGTGCAGGTAGGCTGTGTGGACTGCGTAGCCCTCATCAATGGCCCTACTGACAGTTTCATAGTAGTCAACTAGGTGCAAAAGGCAGGATCTGCCCTGTACAAAGCTGAACTGGGTGGGATCAAGGGTCTGTAGGTCAGCAATGTCTCTGTGTAAGAGCTCCATAATGATTCTTCCCATAGCTTTGCAGACAAGGCTGGTTAAGCTTGTGTGGTGGTAGTTGCCATGGTCTGTGGAGGCATCTCCTTTGTGGAGTGGGGCCACTGTTGCCGTACGCCAGTGTTCAGGTACATATCCTGTAGCAAGGCTAAGGTTAAATAGCATTTGTATATACGGGTCCAGCTCCTTCTGGAGTTCACATAGCATGCAACCTTGGATACCATCAGGTCCCATTGATGCTGTGTACTTGTCTTTGCTGAGTGCGGCTCTCACATGGACATCCAAGATGACAGTAAGGTTACATACAGCTGTGATAACTATCTTCTTTTGGGGGTGAGGGAGGGGGTAAATCGCACTGAAGCTGTCTGCCGGAATGTTGCCAATATCTGTCAGGTCACTGGAATATATGTTGTTGTGTACCAACTCTGAGCATATCTGAGGGTTCCCAACCAGGTGTCTGACATAACTGAAGAAAGCAGTGTGGTTACCTTCATTGTCTTTGGTGATTTATGTCCCCAAGTTGATCTTGCATGTCTTTATGAGATAATGTAGCTTTCTACTAGTGCTAATCACAGCTGTCTTCCCTTTTGGAGATGTAGCTCTGTCTTACATTAGTATCCCTCATCTGTTATACAGTTTGTTTATGGCTGGGGTCCACCAGACAGGCCACTTTCCCTTTGTGGAGAGGGTCCTGTATTTATTTGTGATTGCATGGTCCATGCTTTCTGACATCTAGCTAAGGGGAGGTCATTGTGGTTCTGCAGTTATCTTTCATCAGCATTAGAAATGACCACAACAGCCCCTGTGGGGTGTACCTCATGCAGACACATCCAGCAACTGTAAAGTCCACAACAGTACCTCACCAGGAGTATGAAAGAGCTGGAACACATGTAATGTGTCGCCTGATTAAACAGAGTGCAGCTCCACACACTGCCATGCTGTCCACCCAGATGCAAGCTGTGCCTGATGTAGAAAGCCATGTCCAAGCTGGAATCAATGCACATGCTGCACCTTATACAATCTGAATGGCAGGAGCTATGCACATGAGGGACCTGAACCCCAGCACTGACATACATAGGACAGGCTGTACTGCATTATCCATAACACAGAAGCCACCCCACGCATGAGTAAACTACCAGTACAGGTTATCCGTAGAGTCACTCGTTGATTCCCCTCAACAGGAATCCTAATGAGTGGATGGGAGATGGTAGGTTTACCCTGGGTATCAATGTTATGTCACAGGTAGACAGAGGCACAGTATACTAAACAAGACATATGTCATGGCAAACTACACTTACAATGTGTTGACAGACAAACACACTCTCCGACTAGCATTAGAAATGGCCTAGGGCACATCGGTAGTGTTTGCCAATGTACACCCATGTTGTGGAATACACTACTGATGTTGGATGAGGCTGTTGTAAGTAGTTCACATCTGAACATAATGCAAGGTCAGATAGGTTCATAGGTACATAGGTTTATACTAGGCTATCTTCCCTAAGGCAGGTATAAGCCTAGCCCAGAGTTTGTTGGCGTACACCCCTTATATGGAAACAGTACTGTGCCCATTATTTTGTCGTGCCTCTCTCCAGCAGTGACACAGTGACGATCCCCGGGTTAAACGTATGTCCTTCCATCCACAGGTCAAGATACCTCTTGAACACAGCCAGCAAGGTGCTCTGCCTCACATGGACCGGGATTGTATTCCACAGCATAGGGAGTCTCCGAGTGATAACTCCATCCCTCCAACATGTCCAACGTACATCCATGCTAAGGTGTAAGTCACTTGCACTAGTGGTTCAGGTGGATCTGCCGATTCTGAGGTGGAGCATGTCCATTAATCCCTGTTCGGACATGGCCTTGCATGTCAGGCACATGTCACCTCTAAGCAGATGGTATGTGAGTGAATAGAGCAGGAGTGTCTTCAATCTGGCAGCATATGACAGATGTTGAGGTTCCTTGATCCTTTAGGTGGGGGACATTCAGGGTGTCTCCAATTGCTGCAGATGTTGGGTGAGATACATCCAGAATAGGGCATTCTACTCGATCACCGGTCTGATAAGTGAAGAGTACAGGGAACAATGACCCACTAGATCTGGATGTGAATCCCATCCTGATCAGGTGGGCAATGTAGAAGGTCTTTCTAGCCACTTTAGCAACGTGAGTGTCAGAAGAACGGCGACTGTCAACCTGGGTCCCCAGGTCCATGATAACCTCCTCTGTGCTTAGAGGATTGCCACCTATATGGTAGCTTGGGGTTACCTTGCTTTTCCCAAAGGGTATGTCTACACATGTTGTGCACTTTGACTTCAGGCCATGGCTCTGGCACCAGCTATCAGTTACCGTGAGTCCCTTCTGAAGGATATCCGTGTCTGATGCACTGTTCACTATGGCGCCCAGTGTGCAGTCATCTGCAAACGTTGTCAGCCAAAGTCCTCCCATGTTGGCCTGTACTTCTGAGAAGTACATGACAAACAATAGAGGCCAAGGACTGAGCCCTGTGTGACACCACCTGTGACCAGCCTGGAGTCTAACATAGTGCCAGCAACTCTAACCCTGTGGGTCCCGTCCTTAAGCCAGTTTGCAACCCATCTTGTGACATATGGGTTTACATTTCAGTTGGTAGGGTTTTCCACAATACCTGAGTGGGGTATTGTGTTGAAAGTGTTTGCAAGGCCAAGGTAGGCTGTACGGACTGCCTTTCCCTCAACAATGACCTAAGTGACCGTTTTGAAGATGTCAACCGAGTACAAAAGGCATGATCTGCCCTTGACCAAGCCAAACTGGGACGGGTACAATGTCTGCATGTCCCCTATATCTTTGTTTATGAGCTCAATTATGATCCTCTCCATAGCTTTGCAGACTAGACTTGTTAAGCTTATGGGGCAGTAATTACCAGGGTCCATAGAGGCACCGCCTTTGTGCAGATGTGCACAACTGGACCCTAACCAGGCTGTTGTGCATACTATGGAAATGTAAAGCAGTGATAGGACTAAAGCCCAGGATACTGACCACCACAGTGAAAGTACTGAACCACTACACTATACAGTACTACAGTGTTAGATCAGTATGAACGGATGTTGACAATTGTGTGCAAAGTATCCCATGCAAAACCTGCAGGCGCAGTATACTCCCTGTTGTGTTCACACAAAAAGTATTTGGACAGTAACTACACAACATGGCACAGAACACACAACCATAAACTGGAGGTATTTGTTGAAGGTCACACTCATCCACAAATGTGATGGGCTGCAGAGTTCAACATATGGAAAGCCCACACTGGGCATGCTCACACACTTAGATAAATGAGACATCTTTCACACAACATGCCATGGGAAGGCTGAACTGGGCATGCTCACACACTTAGTCCAAATGTTACTCCTAGCAACTGTAAAAACACACCAGAGGATGCCCATTCCCCTTTCTAGACACTGATCATGTCAGCACCCTATAAGTATATCAGGGGAAAGGAAATCACCCAGTAATGGGAATAGTGCGCTCCGCTAATGCGTCCGTCTCTAGTGTCATAATATAGTTAGGTAGGTGTTTGAAGGGGGGTAAGTGTGTGTGTATGAAAGGAACATCCCTTTTGGCAACTGGGAAAACACACCACAGGATGCTCATTCCACTTTCTAAACTCTGATGATGTCAGCACCCTATAAGTATATCAGGGGAAAAGCAATCTCCCAGTAATGTGAATAGCGCACTCTGCTAATGCGTCAGCTTCTAGTGTCATAACATAGTTAGGTAGGGGTTTGAATCCAGCAAGTGTGTGTGTGTATGAAAGGAACATCCCTTTTGGCAACTGGGAAAACACACCACAGGATGCTCATTCCACTTTCTAAACTCTGATGATGTCAGCACCCTATAAGTATATCAGGAGAAAAGGAATCTCCAAGTAATTCGAATAGCGCGCTCTGCTAATGCGTCCATCTGTAGTGTCATAACATAGTTATGTAAGGGTTTGAATCCAGCAAGTGTGTGTGAAGGGGGGTAAGTGTGTATGAAAGGAGCATCCCTTTTGGCAACTGGGAAAACGCACCACAGGATGCTCATTCGACTTTCTAAACTATGATGATGTCAGCACCCTATAAGTATATCAGGGGAAAAGAAAAATGCATCCGTCTCTAGTGTCATAACATAGTTAGGTAGGGGTTTGAATGTGGCAAGTGTGTGTGAAGGGGGGTAAGTGTGTGTGTATGAAAGGAACCTCCCTTTTGGCAACTGGGAAAACACACCACAGGATGCTCATTCCACTTTCCAAACTATGATGATGTCAGCACCCTATAAGTATATCAGGGGAAAAGAAATCACCCAGTAATGCGAATAGCGTGCTCCGCTAATGCGTCCGTCTCTAGTGTCATAGCATAGTCAGGTAGGGGTTTGAATCTGGCAAGAGTGTGTGAAAGGTGGGTAAGTGTGTATGACTAAAATATCCCTTTTGGCAACTGGGAAAACACACTACAGGATGCACATACCCCTTTCTAAACGATATCACAATTATGTATGGCTTTTGATTACAGACATGCCACATGTGTTTTGCCCACACAGAATGCCCATGTGTGCGGGTTGTCCCTCACAATAATGCATGACATTGATTAAACCAGTTATGGCAATGCACACATGATGTATGTGTGTGCCAGATACACATATGTACCTGTGACCTTCAATAGTTACCATGTGTGATGCCTGCCATATGTGAATACATGGTATTTGCACAGGGTAACATTATGACTGTGGTCTTCTGTGCAGGTGCTGCATGTGGGATGTGTATATACAGTGTGAGATGAGGATGCTATCAGCCTAGTAGTGAGGGATACACACCAGGTCTGGGGCATATAGTCTACCTGTTGTTGATGTACAGGTGCTGCATGTTTTCACCTGTTGTGGGAGTGGTAAGACGTTATTCCATAGCAATGCAGTGACTGCATGCTAAGAACCATTCAGCTAGGGTGTTGTAGCTACACTAATTCATTAGCATTCAATAATATGTCAGAATCCCTGGTGAGGGTCTGATGCCAACCAAGGTCAGGGTTCTACCAGCCTGTGTCACTTGCTCAGTGATCCCTTCCATGTTCCCTATCATGTATCCCAGTGAGGGACATCCCACATCAGCTGTGGTGGCATGGACAATGATTGAGTCATATGTGTCCATGCATCTGACTGACCTGTATGCTTGTGTTATGTGGTGGACCACAGTGCCCCATGAGCATATCACTGTGACCTACACCTTGTCCAGCCTGGTGAGCATGTTCTCACTGTACTGGACAATAAAAGTACCTAACACAACTGCGGCAGTAGTGTTGTATAGCTGTACAGACTGTGCTTGTTTGGCACTCAGGATTTGTGTGCTATGTGTTATGCGTGCTGTGTGCAGGCCTAATGTATGCCTGTGTGCCAGCTGCAGAGATGTCTGCCAGTCATGCAGGATGCTATCCTTAGGCTCCACAACTGGCCCGGTGTGTTTCCATGCTTGTATTGCTGTCCGTGTAGGTTGACATCAGATTGGTATTGCTGTCACTGTAGTATTTCATGCCACCCGACAGGTTATGCCAGTACTGGGTTCAGAGTGCTTAGTCCACAGTTTGGCCATGTGTTTCCATCTCATACATGTGTTGTACATCCATGGATTTTGTTTTTTCTAGGGCAATAGCTTTCG